>NC_090380.1:17183142-17185897 GCF_036365525.1 Heterodontus francisci | reverse complement strand
TCCTTTTGAAAGCACGTTTCTCTCTCCCATACAGTACACAGGGAGCCAGAGGTTCCAAAAGTGCAGATTCAAGTTGCAATTGTTAACATCTGGAAACAAAGGAAGGCCCAGGCAGTTTTGCTATGGTCAGACCTATGATTTCCAAGAGTTGTAAAAGGCAAACAACTATTGACTTTTTGACCTAGATAAATTCAACAGGCTTTCTTAGGTCTGGAGACAGGCTGAAAGGAAGACCAGCCAAGAGAGAGAGGGGGAGAGGTGGGGAGAAACGAGAGAGACACAAACACAGAGAGAGAGAGAGTGAGAGAGACACACACAGAGAGAGAGAGAGAGAGAGTGAGAGAGACACACACAGAGAGAGAGAGAGAAGAGAGTGAGAGAGACACACACAGAGAGAGAGAGAGAGAGTGAGAGAGACACACACACAGAGAGAGAGAGAGAGAGTGAGAGAGACACACACACAGAGGGAGTGAGAGAGACACACACACAGAGGGAGTGAGAGAGACACACACACAGAGGGAGTGAGAGAGACACACACACAGAGGGAGTGAGAGAGACACACACACAGAGGGAGTGAGAGAGACACACACACAGAGGAGTGAGAGAGACACACACACAGAGGGAGTGAGAGAGACACACACACAGAGGGAGTGAGAGAGACACACACACAGAGGGAGTGAGAGAGACACACACACAGAGGGAGTGAGAGAGACACACACAGAGGGAGTGAGAGAGACACACACACAGAGGGAGTGAGAGAGACACACACACAGAGGGAGTGAGAGAGACACACACACAGAGGGAGTGAGAGAGACACACACACACAGAGGGAGTGAGACACACACACACACACAGAGGGAGTGAGACACACACACACACACACAGAGGGAGTGAGACACACACACACACACAGAGGGAGTGAGACACACACACACACACACACACAGAGGGAGTGAGACACACACACACACACAGAGGGAGTGAGACACCCACACACACAGAGGGAGTGAGACACACACACACAGAGGGAGTGAGACACACACACACAGAGGAGACAGAGGGAGTGAGACACACACACACAGAGGGAGTGAGACACACACACACAGAGGGAGTGAGACACACACACACACAGAGGGAGTGAGACACACACACACACAGAGGGAGTGAGACACACACACACACAGAGGGAGTGAGACACACACACACACAGAGGGAGTGAGACACACACACACACACAGAGGGAGTGAGACACACACACACACAGAGGGAGTGAGACACACACACACACAGAGGGAGTGAGACACACACACACTCAGGGAGTGAGACACACACACACAGAGGGAGTGAGACACACACACACAGGAGTGAGACACACACACACACAGAGGGAGTGAGACACACACACAGAGGGAGTGAGACACACACACAGAGGGAGTGAGACACACACACAGAGGGAGTGAGACACACACACAGAGGGAGTGAGACACACACACAGAGGGAGTGAGACACACACACAGAGGGAGTGAGACACACACACAGAGGGAGTGAGACACAGCACACAGAGGGAGTGAGACACACACACAGAGGGAGTGAGACACACACACACACAGAGGGAGTGAGACACACACACACAGAGGGAGTGAGACACACACACACAGAGGGAGTGAGACACACACACACAGAGGGAGTGAGACACACACACACAGAGGGAGTGAGACACACACACACACACAGAGGGAGTGAGACACACACACACACACAGAGGGAGTGAGACACACACACACACACAGAGGGAGTGAGACACACACACACACACACACAGAGGGAGTGAGACACACACACACACACAGAGGGAGTGAGACACACACACACACACAGAGGGAGTGAGACACACACAACACACAGAGGGAGTGAGACACACACACACACAGAGGGAGTGAGACCACACACACACAGAGGGAGTGAGACACACACACACACAGAGGGAGTGAGACACACACACACACAGGGGAGTGAGACACACACACACACACACACAGAGGGAGTGAGACACACACACACACACACAGAGGGAGTGAGACACACACACACACACACACACAGAGGGAGTGAGACACACACACACACACAGAGGGAGTGAGACACACACACACACACACACACACACAGAGGGTGAGACACACACACACACACACACACACAGAGGGAGTGAGACACACACACACACACACACACACACACACACAGAGGGAGTGAGACACACACACACACAGAGGGAGTGAGACACACACACACACAGAGGGAGTGAGACACACACACACACACACAGAGGGAGTGAGACACACACACACACACACACACACACAGAGGGAGTGAGACAGACACACACACACACACACACACACACACACACACACACACACACAGAGGGAGTGAGACACACACACACACAGAGGGAGTGAGACACACACACACACACACACACAGAGGGAGTGAGACACACACACACACACAGAGGGAGTGAGACACACACACACACAGAGGGAGTGAGACACACACACACACACAGAGGGAGTGAGACACACACACACACAGAGGGAGTGAGACACACACACACACAGAGGGAGTGAGACACACACACACACAGAGGGAGTGAGACACACACACAGAGGGAGTGAGACACACACACACAGAGGGAGTGAGACACACACACACAGAGGGAGTGAGACACACACACACAGAGGGAGTGAGACAC
>NC_090380.1:13150544-13310442 GCF_036365525.1 Heterodontus francisci | reverse complement strand
TTCCTCCTCCCCCTCTCCCCCACCCTCCTCCTCCTCCTTCCCCCCCTCTCCCCCACCCTCCTCCTCCTCCCCCCCCTCTCCCCCACCCTCCTCCTCCTCCTTCTCCTCCCCCACCCTCCTCCTCCTCCTTCTCCTCCCCCTCTCCCCCACCCTCCTCCTCCTTCTCCTCCCCCTCTCCCCCACCCTCCTCCTCCTTCCTCCCCCTCTCCCCACCCTCCTCCTCCTTCTCCTCCCCCTCTCCCCCACCCTCCTCCTCCTTCTTCTCCTCCCCCTCTCCCCCACCCTCCTCCTCCTCCTTCCCCCTCCTCCTTCCTCTCCCCTCTCTCCTCTCTCCTCTCTCCTCTCCTCTCTCCTCTCTCCTCTCTCCTCTCTCCTCTCTCCTCTCTCCTCGCCCCCGTTCCCCGTTCCCGTCCCGTTCCCCGTTCCCCGTTCCTCCCGTTCCCCGTTCCCCGTTCCCTTCACCTCTCTCCCTTCCCAACCCTCTCCCCTTCCACTCACTCTCACTGTCTCACACACTTTCCTGCTTCCGGTTACCTGTTTCACTGTTTCCGCTTCCGTCATTTCCGGGAAGATGGTGCCTTTGGCCGCATTGTTGTTTCCGGTGGGGATTTGGTGCGCGCTCTCACTGGGCGACTCGGTGCTGAAGGTAAAGCCGAGGGATCAAACTTACGGGATCAGGGATCAGAGACACCCAGGATCAGGGATCAGAGACATCAGAGATCAGAGACACCCAGGATCAGGGATCAGAGACACCCGAGATCAGAGACACCCGGGATCAGGGATCAGAGACACCCAGGATCAGGGATCAGAGACACCCAGGATCAGGGATCAGAGACATCAGAGATCAGAGACACCCAGGATCAGGGATCAGAGACACCCAGGATCAGGGATCAGAGACATCAGGGATCAGAGACACCCGAGATCAGAGACACCCGGGATCAGGGATCAGAGACACCCAGGATCAGGGATCAGAGACACCCAGGATCAGGGATCAGAGACATCAGGGATCAGAGACACCCGGGATCAGGGATCAGAGACATCAGAGATCAGAGACACCCAGGATCAGGGATCAGAGACACCCGAGATCAGAGACACCCGGGATCTGGGATCAGAGACACCCAGGATCAGGGATCAGAGACATCAGGGATCAGAGATCAGAGACACCCAGGATCAGGGATCAGAGACACCCGAGATCAGAGACACCCAGGATCAGGAATCAGAGACTTCAGGGATCAGAGACACCCGAGATCAGAGACTCCCGGGATCAGGGATCAGAGACACCCAGGATCAGGGATCAGAGACATCAGGGATCAGAGATCAGAGACATCAGGGATCAGAGATCAGAGACACCCAGGATCAGGGATCAGAGACACCCGAGATCAGAGACTCCCGGGATCAGGGATCAGAGACACCCAGGATCAGGGATCAGAGACATCAGGGATCAGAGATCAGAGACACCCAGGATCAGGGATCAGAGACACCCGAGATCAGAGACACCCGGGATCAGGGATCAGAGACACCCAGGATCAGGGATCAGAGACACCCAGGATCAGGGATCAGAGACATCAGGGATCAGAGACACCCGGGATCAGGGATCAGAGACATCAGAGATCAGAGACACCCAGGATCAGGGATCAGAGACACCCGAAATCAGAGATACCCGGGATCAGGGATCAGAGACACCCAGGATCAGGGATCAGAGACATCAGGGATCAGAGATTAGAGACACCCAGGATCAGGGATCAGAGACACCCGAGATCAGAGACACCCAGGATCAGGAATCAGAGACTTCAGGGATCAGAGACACCCGAGATCAGAGACTCCCGGGATCAGGGATCAGAGACACCCAGGATCAGGGATCAGAGACATCAGAGATCAGAGACACCCAGGATCAGGGATCAGAGACACCCGAGATCAGAGACTCCCGGGATCAGGGATCAGAGACACCCAGGATCAGGGATCAGAGACATCAGGGATCAGAGATCAGAGACACCCAGGATCAGGGATCAGAGACACCCGAGATCAGAGACTCCCGGGATCAGGGATCAGAGACACCCAGGATCAGGGATCAGAGACATCAGGGATCAGAGATCAGAGACACCCAGGATCAGGGATCAGAGACACCCGGGATCAGGGATCAGAGACACCCAGGATCAGGGATCAGAGACACCCGAGATCAGAGACTCCCGGGATCAGGGATCAGAGACACCCAGGATCAGGGATCAGACATCAGGGATCAGAGATCAGAGACACCCAGGATCAGGGATCAGAGACACCCGAGATCAGAGACTCCCGGGATCAGGGATCAGAGACACCCAGGATCAGGGATCAGAGACATCAGGGATCAGAGATCAGAGACACCCAGGATCAGGGATCAGAGACACCCGAGATCAGACACACCCAGGATCAGGAATCAGAGACTCCCGGGATCAGGGATCAGAGACACCCGGGATCAGGGATCAGAGACATCAGAGATCAGAGACACCCAGGATCAGGGATCAGAGACACCCGAGATCAGAGACACCCAGGATCAGGAATCAGAGACACCCAGGATCAGGGATCAGAGACATCAGGGATCAGAGATCAGAGACACCCAGGATCAGGAATCAGAGACTCCCGGGATCAGGGATCAGAGACACCCAGGATCAGGGATCAGAGACTCCGGGGATCAGGGATCAGAGACACCCAGGATCAGGGATCAGAGACTCCCAGGATAAGTTTTCAGAGACTCCCGGGGTCAGGGATCAGAGACTCCCAGGATCAAGGATCAGAGACATATGGGATCAGAGACACCCAGGATCAGGGGTCAGAGACATCAGGGATCAGAGACTCCCTAGATCAGGGACATAAGGGAGCAGAGACATCAAGGACACCCGGGGATCAGAGAGCAGAGACACCTGGGATCAGAGATCAGGGACATCCAGGGATCAGGGATACCTGGGAATCAGGGATCAGAGACCTCAGGGATCAGTGACTCCCAGGGATCAGGGACACCTGGGAATCAGGGATCAGAGACATCAGGGACACCGGGGATAAGGGTTCAGAGAAACCCAGGGATCAGAGACACTCAGGGATCAGAGAAACCTGGGGATCAGAGACACCTGGGGATCAGGGATCAGAGTCACCTGGGATCAGTATTCAGCCAGCTCGCTGGTCCCTGTATCTGCTTTGTAATGGCAGGAAATCTGCTGCCGGTTGAAGGGGAACTGTAGAAAACACTGATTCCGACAGCACCATTCCCGGGATGTTAAACCCCGGTACCGAGTGCTGCACTTCCATATTCTCAATCATACCCATCTCTCTCTCTCTCTCTCCCTCTCTGGGAGCTCCACTCCTCCTCAGTCCCTCAGTGGTCCCTCACCCTCTCACTCCATCCCCTTTACACTCCAGCCACCCCTCATCATCCTCACCATCCCATCCCCATCCTCCTCACTATCCCTCCTATCCCCCTCGCCACCCCATCCCACTCCTCATATCCTCCTCATTCTCTCATCCCCATCCTCCTCACTCTCACCCCCAATCTCCTCACTCTCACTCGCATCCCCTTCACTCTCTCACCTCCATCCCCCTCACTCTTTCACTCACATCCCCCTCACTCTCACCTCCATTTTCCTCACTCTCACTTGCATCCCCTCAATCTCTCACCCCCAATCTCCTCACTCTCACCCCCATCCTCCTCACTCTCTCACCTCCATCCTCCTCACTCTCACTCGCATCCCCTTCACTCTCTCACTTCCATCCCCCTCACTCTCTCACCTCCATTTTCCTCACTCTCACTTGCATCCTCCTCACTCTCACTCGCATCCCCCTCATTCTCTCACCTCCATCCTCCTCACGCTCTCACCTCCATCCTCCTCACTCATGTCTCCCTCACTCTCTCACCCCCATCCCCCTCACTCTCTCACCTCCATCCTCCTCACTCTCACTCGCATCCCCCTCACTCTCACTCACATCCCCCTCACTCACCTCCATCCTCCTCACTCTTTCACTCACATCCCCCTCACTCTCGCACCTCCATCCTCCTCACTCTCACTCGCATCCCCCTCACTCTCACTCGCATCCCCCTCACTCTCACTCACATCCTCCTCACTCACCTCCATCCTCCTCACTCTCTCACTCATCCCCTTCACGCTCTCACTCGCATCCCCTTCACTGTCTCACCTCAATCCCTCTCACTCTCTCACCCCCATCCCTCTCACTCTCTGACCTCCATCTCCCTTACTCTCTCACCTCAATCCCTCTCTTTCTCTCACCCCCGTCCCTCTCACCCCCTTTTTGATAGATTTGTTAGATTCTAACATGTTAAAACAGGTTATTGGGTGTGTTTGTTGATAGTGACACTGATCCCAGTCTGTATGATTTCACAGTCATCTCCTAGTCTCAAGGCTTGGTACGAGGAATGGCTGGCAAATCATGGGATCAACGTTGCCCCCTTCCTCATCCGGTGGCAGACAACTGTCTTCAATCGGCTCTTTCTGAAGCTGGGACGATGGAAGCCTCGGTTACTGTGCTTCTGGTAAGTTCAGTTTAAATGTGGCTCTTGCAGTTAAAGCTCTTGCCAGGATTGCATCTGAAATGTCAGCTCATCATTAATGTCACCACTTAGTAAATTACAGTGTGCCAGTGTTATCAGCCCAAAGTGCTAAATGTACACTGTAACTGTTGAAAGTTAGTGCGAGATAGGATACAGGCAGCTGTTTCAGGTGAGCTGAAGTTAATGGAAGGTGTTAGGCTGGCCAAGAGAGAATTGGAACAGTTGAGTTTGGAGATGATAATGAGGATTTCAGTAGCAGATGGGGAACCTTGGCTAGATCCCACATGGAGTACTGTGAACAGTTCTGTTCTTTAAATTGTTAAAAAAAAGGCTTTCGTGGCATTGGAGATGGTGCTAAAAAGATGTACAAGGATGATACCAGAACTGAGAGGCTGCCTATTAGGAAAGTTTGAACAAGCTAAGGCCGATGAATGATCTTATAGAGGCATTTAAGATTATGGAAGGGTCTTATATACATATAACTTCTTTTCAGAGAGTGGTTAGACGATAGGAAGTAGTTGAGGTGACTAGCATAGACACATTTAAGGGGTTGCTAAATAAACACATGAGGGAGCTAGGAATATAAGGATATGTTGATGGGGTTAGATGAAGTAGGGTGGGAGGAGGCTTGTTGGGAATATAAATACTGGCATTGACCTGTTTCTGTGCTGCACATTTCATGTAATTCTATGTAAATGGCTGTGGTTGTTGGAGGTCAATCATCTCAGCTCCAGGACATCACTGCAGGAGTTCTTCAGGGTAGTGTCCTAGGCCCAACCACCTTCAGCTGTTTCATCAATGACCTTCCTTCAATCATAAGGTCAGAAGTGGGGATGCTCGCTGATGATTGCACAATGTTCAGCACCATTCGCGACTCCTCAGATACTGAAGCAGTCCGTGTAGAAATGCAGCAAGACCTGGACAATATCCAGGCTTGGGCTGATAAGTGGCAAGTAACATTTGCGCCACACAAGTGCCAGGCAATGACCATCTCCAACAAGAGAGAATATAACTATCTCCCCTTGACATTCAATGGCATTACCATCACTGAATCCCCCACTATCAACATCCTAGGGGCTACCATTGACCTCAAACTGAACTGGAGTAGCCATATAAATACCGTGGCTACAAGAGCAGGTCAGAGGCTAGGAATCCTGCGGCGAGTAACTCACCTCCTGACTCCCCAAAGCCTGTCCACCATCTACAAGGCACAAGTCAGGAGTGTGATGGAATACTCTCCAGTTGCCTGGGTGGGTGCAGCTCCAACAACACTCAAGAAGCTCAACATCATCCAGGACAAAGCAGTCCGCTTGATTGGCACCCCATCCACAAACATTCACTCCCTCCACCACTGACGCACAAGATGCACTGCAGTAACGCACCAAGGCTCCTTGGACAGCACCTGCGAAACCCGCGACCTCTACCAACTAGAAGGACAAGAGCAGCAAATGCATGGGAACACCACCACCTGCAAGTTCCCATCTAAGTCACACACCATCCTGACTTGGAACTATATCGCCGTTCCTTCACTGTCGCTGGGTCAAAATCCTGGAACTCCCTTCCTAACAGCACTGTGGGTGTACCTACCTCACATGGACTGCAGCGGTTCAAGAAGGCAGCTCACCACCACCTTCTCAAGGGAAATTAGGGATGGGCAATAAATGCTGGCCTAGCCAGCGACACCGACATCCCATAAATGAATAAAAAAAGGAAGTAAATGGTCTTTGTCATCAAGAGGATACAGGATTGAAAGCTCAGCTTTGGGTCAAATAGTAATGCTGAGGTTGTGAACAGTCTGGTTCAACCAGAGACAGTAGCCAGGAAGGTGGATAGAATCAGCGATGAGGGAACGCAGTTTATGGAGGAGGCTGAAGACATTGAATCAGTGTTTCACTGGAGGAAATTTGGATCATCCAGGATTGGTGGTCGGACAAGCAATGTGACAACATAGCGGCAGCAGATGGATCGAGAGAGTTGTTAGAAAAGTAGAGTTGGATGTCATTGAATGTGCAGGGCTACAGGGAGAAAGCGGGAAAGTGGCACTAGGTAGATTGCTCCTTTGGACATGTGTTTCATGAGTGTGGAAGCTGACTGCATGTCAGCAGATGTTATCAAGGGGTAGCATGTAGATGAGGAAGAGAAGGTGCCAAAGGTGTGATTGTTATGGGTCTCCCAAGATCCACGACTTCTACCACCTAGAAGGACAAGGGCAGCAGATACGTGGGAGCACCACCATCTACAAATTCCCTTCCAAGTCACACATCATTTTGATCTGGTAGTATATCATCATTCCTTCAGTGTTATTTGAAAACCTGGAACTCCCAGAATCACAGAATTGTTACAGCACAGAGGAGGCCATTCGGTCCGTCGTGTTAAACTCCAGAAAGCTTGTCCTGGAAGATAGTGCTGGAGCCTATCTTTACTCAGTTTCACATTTATTGTGCAGAGTAAAAAGATTACAAACATGTAGCTCCTCACTCAAACCCTCCACCAGTCTCAGTAAGTGTCTGCTTATAAATGCTCAACAAAGACTCCAATTAACACCCTTCACCTGCATATAATCAGAGCATTGATACACAATTAACAGATTAACTTGTCGTGTCTCCCCAACTCTTTAAAAGAGCAGTTTACCTCTTGCCGCTCCCCCGCCTTCTCCCCATACCCCTGCGCGTTCTTCCTTTTCAGATTACAATCCAATTCACTTTCGAATGCTTCAATTAAACCTGCCTCCACCACACTTTCAGGCAGTGCATTCCAAATCCTAACCACTTGCTACGTGAAAAAGTTTTTCCTCATGTCACTATTGCTTCTTTTGCCAATTGCCTTAAATCTATGCCCTCTTGTTCTCGATCCCTCCAACAATGGGAATAGTTTCTCTCTATCTACTCTGTCCAGATCCCTCATGATTTTGAATACGTCCATCAAATCTCCTCTAAAATTACCCATTTATGCCTACTCTCTGTTTCCAGTCAGCTAACCAATCTTCTATCCATGCCAATATGTTACCCCCTACATCATGAGCTTTTATTTTCTGCAATAACCTTTGATGTGACACCTTATCAAATGCCTTTTGGAAATCTAAGTACAATACATCCACCAGTTCCCCTTTATCCACAGCACGTGACTCCCTCAAAGAACTCCAATAAATTGATTAAACATGATTTCCCTTTCACAAAACCGTGTTGACTCTGCCTGATCACCTCAAATTTTTCTAAATGCCCTGCTGTACCATCTTTAATAATAGCTTCTAACATTTTCCCTAAGACAGATGCTTAGTAACTGCTTAGTAACTGCTTTCTGTCTCCATTTTTGAATAAAGGAGTTACATTCGCTATTTTCCCATCTAACGGAACTTCCCCAAATCTAGGAAATTTTGGAAAATTAAAACTAATGCATCAACTATCTCACTAGCCACTTCTTTTAAAACATTTGCAGTCATGGGGTCAGCATCCACAGAATGAAATCCAGTGCTACTACTGTAGTAACATTCTCGATCCATCCATTGCCTCTGTGTTGTCAGATTGCTCAACCAGTAACAGTGGGAGAAGCAGAATCAATCACTGTTTTTACAAGAGAAATGGACAAATATTTGAACCATTTGGAGGGTCTGGAGATGAGTGGGACTAGGTACAGAGTTGTTCTGGAGAGCCAGCACAGGTATGATGGGCTGAATGGCCTCCTATGCTGTAACATTTTGTGATTCTGTTTAATGAGTTTCAACACTGGGAGCTGAGCAATGGAGGAGTCATTGTATTGTATTTGTTCACTGTCTTTCAATATAACAATGGTAAAAAGAAATACGGACATAAAAGGCTGGTCTCTGTAAAATCTCAACTGGTTCACTCATGTTCTTTAGGAATGGAAACATGCTGTACATACCTACATGTGATTCCAGTCTCACACCATTGTAGCCTAGCAAGCCATTCAGTTGTATCCAACTGCTTCAGTTCAAGAAGAAGGCCTGCTAGCACCTTTTCAGGGCAACTAAGGTTAGGCAATAAATTGTGACCTTGCCAGTCAAGCCCACGTCCCAATAATGAATGAAAAAAATATATCTTCTGCTGTCTGAATGTGCTGCCAATTTCTTGATAGGCCTAGATTTCTGCTGTGGAAATATGTGCTGGTCAATGTGGTGTAAAGGTGATCCCTCTGCCACTTCTGCGTCCTGTGGTGACCTCCAAATTTGCCATCATCTTTCTGCCTTGCAAACAATTCTGCACGTCTCCTGGATCTTCATTCCAATGGGAATTCCTTCATCAGTGCGTACTCTGATACTCTTCCCCGTTCACTACGAGGATATATGAATCCTAGTTAATGCGGCGTAACCAGGCATATGCAACGTTGCCTGCTGCTCCGGAACCGAGGCCATCACTTCTATTTCCACTTTATTATTTTCCTCCCTTTTTTTACTTCTTTTCTCTCGTCCTCTCCTAGACTCTTCTCTCCTGTTGTTATGCCTCCTTTCATTTCTCCACTCTCAGGTACTCTATGTTCCAATTCCCTACCCCAACCCTTCAGTATTCCTTGATCTTCCTGCTCTCATGCCACCATCCCAGGCTTGTTTCCCTCTCATATAAGCCTACTGTGGCTCTCTTGGCATCCTCCAATTAGGAGTAGCAACCCCAATTGCCCCATCCTACTCTCATCGAGTTTCCCACCCAGCATGCTGACTAGGGGCTAATCTTGCCAATCTCCTTTCTATCCAACTCACCCCTCCCAGCATTGACCCTGTGGACTCTGCCAGTGGTTCAACCATCATCTGCCCTCTCCGCATCTCCCTCCAGAATGTCCGTTCACTTGTGAACAATGCCCTTGCCATCCATGAACTCATTGTGGTTGATTGTATCGACATCGTGGCATTGACGGAAACCTGGCTGAGGGGAAATGACACCTTCTCCCTAACTGAAGCCTCCCTGCTTCTTTATACTTTTCACCACTTGGCTCATCCATACCATCACGGTGGCTGTTACAACTAAATCTCGCCTTGTTCTGTCCCCTCACTCCTCTGGCACTTTATCCTTCTTTGAGTTCCATCCCTCTCATCTCTCATTTAAAATCCTGGATCTTCACCCACTGCGCAAGTACCATGCCAATTTTCTCAACACGCTATCTTCACTGCTTTCCTCCCTTAGCCTCTGCACTGAACAACTTCTCGTCTCGGTGATTTCAATCTCCATCTCAACTCATCATGCTCTCTGTCCTCTGAGTTCACTGCCTTCCTGTCCTCCCTTAATCTCCCCCTCCATGTAAACTCCCCAAACCATATTCATGGCCACCTCCTTGACCTTGCCATCTCCTGTGGCCTAGCCACTCCCATAGTATCAACCACAGATAAGGCCATATCTGATCATTTCCTTGTATCACTCTCTGCCACATCCCCCTTCCTCCTTCCAACCCTATCTCCTGTATCTGCCCCTGAAAAAAACTCTCCTCTGATTCACTTACAACTGGACTTCCAAAATCCAAACTGTCTAGCCTTTGGACTTCTGTTTGCAACAACATTTCTGCAGCTACCTATTTGCACAACTATACCCTCACCTCCACCTTCGATGCCCTAGTCCCCACTAAAACCATTACAGTGTCTCACCCTGGCCGTTCCCCTGGTAGGCCCTCATCTCCGCTCCCAAGAGACGCAGACTTGAACGGATATGGCAGACAACTGGTTTAGCCATCCACCGCCAGATCTTGGTGCAGTACATAAAGCACTGTAGGTTTCCTCTTTCGTCTGTGAAAATTACTTACTATTTAAGGATCATCCTGGATTACAAAGGTAAGCCCTGGCTTCTTTTCTGTATTGCGGACTGTCTTCTTAAATCCCTCTCCTCATTTCCTCCATCCTCATCTCGCAAAAGTTCGAGGAGCTCATGGATTTCTTTGTCATCAAGCTTGAGACTATCCGATCAGCTACCTCTGCCCATTTCTTTCCTTTGCACTAGCCCTCCAGGCTAAACTTCCTCTAAGGCTTCCCTCTACAGTAGCCTTAAACTCATATCTTTCTCTAGTTTCTTTCCTATCTCCCGTCATTCCATCTTCAAGCACATTTTGTCCATGAGATCCACCTCCTGCTCTCTCGATCCTATTCCCACTAAACTAGTGACCACCCAACTTCCTGGCTTCCATGTTAGCCAATATTGTTAACAGTTCTCTCTCCTCAGGTGTTGTCACTCTCTTCTTCAAATCTGCCATCGTCTCTCCCCTCACCAAAAAATACCCTTGACCCCTCCATCTTTGCAAACTACTGCCCATCTCCAACCTCCCTTTCCGATTCAAAGTCCTTAAACCTGTTGTTGCCTCCCATATCTGTGCCCATCATTCCCAGAACTCCATGTTTGAATCCCTGCAATCAGGTTTCTGCCCCTACCACAGTGCCAAAAAGATTCTTATCAAAGTCACAATGACATCCTACGTTACTGTGACCTATCTGCAGCCTTTGGCACAGTTGACCACAGCATCCCCCTCCATCGCTACTCCGCTGTTATTCAGCTGGGTGGGACTGCACTCACCTGATTCCATTCCTACCTATCCAGTCGTAGCCAGAAAATCACCTGCAATGGCTTCTCTTCCCACTCCCATACAATGTCCTCCAAGGACCTATCATTGGCCCCCTCCGATTTCTCGTCTACATGTTGCCCCTTGGCGATATCATCTGAAAACACAATGGCAATTTCCACATGGACACTGACGACACCCAGCTTTACCACACCACCACATCTGTCAACCCCTCCACTGTCCCTAAATTATCAGACTGTTTGTTTGACTTCCAGTAATGGATGAGCGGAAATTTAACCCAACTAAATATTGGGAAGAATGAAGCCATTGTCTTCTGTCCTTGCCAAAAACTCTGTTCCCTGGCCACTGACTCCATCCCTCTCCCTGGCAACTGTCTGAGGCTGTATGAGACCATTCTCAACCTTGGTGTCATATTTGACCCCAAGATAAGCTTCCAACCACATATCCACACCATCACGAAGACTGACTATTTCCACCTGTGTAACAGCGCCCAACTTGGCCACTGCCTCAGTTTTTACGCTGCTGAAACCCTCATTCATGCTTTTATTATCTCAAGACTTGACCATTCCAGTGCACCTCTGTCTGATCTCCCATGTTCTAGGTTCCATAAACTTGAGGCCATCTAAAACTCTACTGTCCCTGTCCTAATCCCATTCCCCTATCACCCCTGTGCTCACTGACCTACGCTGGCTCCCGGTTAAGCAACGCCTTGATTTTAAAATTCTCATCCTTGTTTTCAAATCCCTGCATGGCCTCGCCCCTCCCTATCTCTAACTTGCTCCAGCGCCACAACCATCCGAGATAAGGGAACAGTAGAGCAAACAAATCCAGAGCTCCCTGGATGACAAAAGAGGTAGAATTTAAGATAAAGAAGCAAAAGTATGCTTATGACAGATGCCAGGTAGAAAATACTGTTGAGAACCAGGCTGAATATAGAAGGTCCAGAAAGGAAGTGAAAAAGAAAATAAGAGAAGCAAAGAGAGAGCATGAAAAGAGACTGGCAGCTAACATTAAAGGAAATCCCAAAGTTTTCTATAGGCATATAAATAGTAAAAGGGTGGTAAAAGGAGGAGTGGGGCCAATTAGAGACCAGAAATGGGATTTACACATGGAGACAGAGGACATAGCTGAGGTATTAAATGAATACTTTGCATCTGTCTTTACTGAGGAAGAATGTTGAAAAGAGGAGGCAAGTCAGACACTAGAGAGGTTGTCTGAACTTTAAAGTGGATAAGGCACCAGGGCTGGATGAGATGCATCCAAGGATACTGAGGGAAGTGAGGTTGGAAATCGCAGAGGCATTGGCCATAATTTTTCAGTCTTCCTTAGACTCAGGGTGGTACCAGAGGACTGGAGAATTGCAAAGATTACACCCTTGTTCAAAAAAGGGTGTAAAGATAAGCCCAGCAACTACTGGCCAGTCAGATTAACTTCATAGGTGGGAAAACTTCCAGAATAAATAATTTGGGACAAAATCAATAGTCACATGGACAAATGCAAGTTAATTAAGGGAAGCCAGCATGGATGTCTTAAGGGAAAATCAGGTTTAACTAACTTGCTGGAGTACTTTGAGGAGGTAACAGAGAGGGTTAATGAAGGCAATGTGGTTGATGCAGTGGACATGGACTTTCAAAAGACATTTGATACAGTGCCACACAACAGACTTGTGAGCAAAACTTATAGCTCATGAAATAAAAGGGACGGTAGCAACATGGATACGAAATTGGCTGAGTGACAGGAAACAAAGAGTAGTGGTTAATGGATATTTTTCGGGCTGGAGGAAGGTTTCTGGTGGAGTTCCCCAGGGATCAGTGTTGGGCCTCTTGCTTTTCCTGATATATATTAATGACCTAGACCTTGGTGTACAGGGCACAATTTCAAAGTTTGCAGATGATACGAAACTTGGAAGCATTGTGAACTGTGAGGAGGATAGTGTAGAACTTCAAAAGGACATAGACAGGTTGGTGGAATGGACAGACAGGTGGCAGATGAAGTTCAATGTACAGAAATGTGAAGTGATTCATTTTGGTGGGAAGAACATGGAGAGAAAATATACAATGAAGGGTATAATTCTAAAGGGGGAGCAGGAGCAGAGGGACCTGGGTGTATATGTGCATAAGTCATTGAAGGTGGCAGGACAGGTTGAGAGAGTGGTTAATAAAGCATACAGTATCCTGGGCTTTATTAATAGAGGCATAGAGTAAAAGACCTAGGAAGTTATGTTGCACTTGTATAAGACACTAGTTTGGCCTCAGCTGGAGTATTGTATCCAGTTCTGGGGGCTGCACTTTAGGAAAGACGTGACGGCATTGGAGAGAGTACAGAAAAGATTCATAAGAATGGTTCCAGGGATGAGGACTTTCAATTATGAAGATTGATTTCAGAAGTTAGGACTGTTTTCCTTGGAGAAGATAATGCTGAGAGGTGATTTGATAGAGGTATTCAAAATCATGAGGGGTCTGGATAGAGTAGATAGAGAGAAACTGTTCCCACTCATGAAAGGAGCGAGAATGAGAGGTATTTGGTAAGAGAAGCAAAAGTGACATGAGGAAAAACTTTTTCATGCAGTGAGCGGTTAACGTCAGGAATGCGCTGCCTGAGAACGTGGTGGAGGCAGGTTCAACTGAAGCATTCAAAAAGGGATTTCGACAGTTATATGAAAAGGAAGAATGTGCAGGGTTATGGGAAGAAGGTGGGGGAATGGAACTGAGGGAATTTCGGAGAGCCACTGCAGACATGATGGGTCGAATGACCTCCTTCTGCACTGTAACAATTCTATGATATCTGTGCTCCTCTAATTCTGGCCTCTTGAGCATTCCTGATTTTAATCGCTGCACCATTGGTGGCTATGCCTTCAGCTGCCTAGGCCCCGATCTCTGGAATTCCCTCCTAAAACTCTCTGCTTCTTTATCTTGCTTTCCTCCTTTAAGACACTCCTTAAAACCTACCTCTTTGACCAAGCTTTTGGTCACTTGACCTAATATCTGCTTAAGTGTCTGGGTGTTATATTTTGTTTTATAATGCCGATGTGAAGCACCTTGGGACGTGTAATGACATTAAAGGTGCTGTGTGAATACAAATTGTTCTTGTTGATGATGTACTTTAAAGTGTTGGCCATAACTCAGTGGACAGCCTCTGAGTCAGAAGGGTCTGGGTTTAAGTCCCACTCCAGAGAATTGAACATATAATTCAGGCTGGCAGTTTGGTGCAGTAACGAGGGAGTGCTGCACTGCCAGTGGTGCCGACTTTTGGATAAGATATTAAACCGAGGCCTTGTCTGCCCTTTCAGGTGGATGTAAAAGATTCCATGGTAGAAGTTTTAAAATTAGAGGAGCTCCCCCAATATTTATCCCTGAACAAACATCACTAAAACACATGATCTAATCATTTATCTCATTGCTGTTTGTGGGCGCTTGCTATGTGCAAATTGGCAGCTGTGTTTCATTACAACATTGACTACAATTCAAAAGTGCTTCATTAGCTGTAAAGCGTTTTTGGATGTCCTGAAGTTGTTGAAAGGCGCTATCTAAATGAAAGTCGTTTTTTTTACCCAATGATCCTGTTAGCTGAGTTGCTCTTGCAGAGAACCAGCACAGACTTGAAGGGCCGAATAGCTTCCTTCTGTGCTGCTCCTATTTCTTGTGTTCTGCAACCATTCTATAATTCTGCCTCAGCACCCTTCACAGACAGCGGTATGTTCTGAGTGAAGTATTCGTGTCACTTCAGTTATTTCTAGTAAATAATTGTCACAGGTGCTGGATCACTAAGTGTTTTGTTGATCTTGTAGGTTCAGTCTGGGAATGGTCTTTGGCGTGGTCTCCATGTTTGGTTCTATAATGCTTCTGGCCAAAACATTCTCGCAGACTTTGGCACTGATGACAGCAGAGAGCCCTACACCTGAGAACGAACGCATTCTACAAGTTGTGGTAAGTGGCTTGAGTCCAGAACTGAAGACAGACTTGAGAAGTTTGGAGTTTTTTTTTCTATTGCAGCTGAGAAAGGGGAAACCGGAAGACTGTGAAGGGGTTGCGATAGGGTCAATAGTGACGCATTGTTTGCACTGGTCAACGAGAGGCTGCAAATTTAGGTTGAAAAGAAAAGGAATTAGTGGGGAAGTTAGAAAACACAGGTTGTTTACTTGATAAGCTTTATGGCATTAAAGCACAGAATCGTACCTCAGCAGTAGAATAATACATTGCATCTGATATGGTAGAACCTGTGAATGTGTGCAGTACCACAGGATCTGAGAACTATCATGTTCCGTCTGATTTTCAAAACTATCCTTGTGATTTGCCAGTTCTTGCATCTGAATGTGTAGATTACTTGTTCTTCCACTTCTCATCACGTGTGCATCGCCTTCATTTAAGAATGAGGCGTTTTCCACCCCACCCCAGTATTCTGCTGCCTCTCCCCTTCTGATGGGATCATGAGGCCTTCGGGGCTCTGGGATCACGAGACCATCAACTGTTCACTGTATTTATTAACAACTTAGATGATGGGATAGAAAGCCACATATCCAAATTTGCCTATGACACAAAGCTAGGTGGCATTGTAGACAGTGTAGGTGGAAGTTTAACATCACAAAGAGATATTGATGGATTAAGTGCATGGGAAAAACTATCAAATGGATTTCAATGTAGGTAAATGTGAGCTCATTCACTTTGGACCTAAAAAGGATAGAACAATGGTACTTTCTAAATGGTGAAAAGCTAGAAACAGTGGAGGTCCAAAGAGACTTGAGGGTCCAGGTACAGAGACCGTTAGAAAGTCATGAACATGAACAGAAAGTAATCAAGAAGACTAAT
This sequence comes from Heterodontus francisci, assembly GCF_036365525.1. Lineage (NCBI taxonomy): Eukaryota > Metazoa > Chordata > Chondrichthyes > Heterodontiformes > Heterodontidae > Heterodontus > Heterodontus francisci. Next base: position 13,294,593 of record NC_090380.1, on the reverse strand, counting down.
GGTTTGCTGGCCTTTCTATCCAGAGGAATAGAATACAGGAGGTAGAAGTTATGCTTCAGCTCTACAAAGCCCTGGTTAGACCACACCTGGAATTCAGGGCACCACTCCTTAGGATGGATATGTTGGCTTTGGAGGGAGTGCTGAGTAGATTTACCAGAATAACACCTGAACTCCAAGGGTTAAATTACGAGGAGAGGTTACACAAAGTAGGTTTGTATTTCCCCCGAATTTAGAAGGTTAAAGGAGTGATATGATCAATCCTTTCAAGATATTAAGCGGAAGAGGGAAGATAGAGAGAAACTATTTCCACTGGCTGGGAAGCCTGGGACCAGGCAGAATAGTCTAAAAATTAGAGCCAGACCTTTCAGGAGTGAAATTAGGAAACGCTTCTACACACAAAGGGTGGTAGAAGTTTGGAACTCTCTTCTGCAAGTGGCAGTTGCTGCTAGATCAATTATAAATTTTAAATCTAAGATTAATAGATTTTTGTTATCCAAATGTATTAAGGGGTGTGGGGAAAAATGGAGTTAGGCCGCAGATCAGCCATGGAATGGATCGGGTGTGGGCGGTGTGGTGGTTAAATGGACTCCTTCTGTTTCTATATTCCATTGGGAATGCAGGATCATGAGGCCATTGGGGCTCCGAGATCTAATATTGTCTGTCTGTGAGGCTAGATCGCGAATTTCACCTGGGTTGCTGGACACAAAGGAACTGAGGTCCCAGAACTTTTTATCCTCACACATTCACAAACACACACTGCCAGCAGGGGTCATGGGATAGTGATTGGGTGTGGGACTCCGAGGTCAGGTGCCCTGCCCCTAAAGCTTCCCCCAACTCAGATCATTTAATTCAGTGCCAACCAGAGATCGATCTTGGGACCTTATTGTGCACAGTGCAGTACCTCAGCAAATGGGGCTTCTAGTCACTGAGTGGTTAGGGAGCTACACAATAAGAGGTTTTGGTCTTTGTGCCTTTGGTCTTAACCTTTGTGCTGCAGAGTCCGTAATTTTTGACATTAGGGCGGCACAGTGGCGCAGTGGTGAGCACCGCAGCCTCACAGCTCCAGGGACCCAGGTTCAATTCTGGGTACTGTCTGTGTGGAGTTTGCAAGCTCTCCCTGTGTCTGCGTGGGTTTCCTCCGGGTGCTCCGGTTTCCTCCCACCGCCAAAGACTTGCAGGTGATAGGTAAATTGGCTGTTATAAATTGCCCCTAGTGTAGGTAGGTGGTAGGGCATATGGGATTACTGTGGGGTTAGTATAGATGGGTGGTTGCTGGTCGGCACAGACTCGGTGGGCCGAAGGGCCTGTTTCTGTGCTGTATCTCTAAATAAATAAATAAATCCTTTAGTAGCACATGGAGGATAACAGAGAGAGGTCATTGTTTGTGCCTGATCTATCCTACAACAATCCCAAACTAATCCCACTCCCCACTCTCTCCCATAGCCCTGTGTCAATCCCAAACGAATCCCACTGCCCCACTCTCTCCCCAGAGCCCTGCATCAATCCCAAACTAATCCCACTGCCCAGTTCTGTCCCCTTAACCCTGTGTCAATCCCAAACTAATCCCACTGTCAAGCATTCCTTGGTGAATCCCCGTGTATATGGGGAAGCACTCACAGAGTGACAGCTATTCTATCTGTACAGGGATCTCCTGTTAATATGAAAGATCTGACACTTATAGCACCTTATACATTCTCAGGACATCCCAAAGTGATTCGCAGGCAATTATCACTCAAGCATTTTCATCTTCCTTTGCCTCAACACTGTTTATTTTTGTCTTAACACTAGAATAATCTGCCCATTAGTGTTTTTGAAGGCTTTGACATAAAAGGATCAAATAGCAGCTGATTTTGTTGGCTAACTGCATATGGAGTCTCTAATTAGTTTCAGTATACAGTCTGCTTAACTTGCAGGCAATTTTTGGTGCCAGTACAGATCGACAATTTTATACAGAGCAGATGAATATGGACCATGATATTAATTCTGGCAATAACTGTTTATTACATCCTGTTAACATCAACAGGTGCCTGGTGTTAACCTCCCGATCAGTCAGATGGTATACTTTTTCTCTGCGATTCTGATCAGCGGTGTCTTACATGAAATAGGCCATGGGGTGGCTGCAGTCAGGTACAGTCATTATTCATTCTGTTCATGCCCATTGCTTCTGTTAAGATTGGCACTATAAGGTGTTGAATTAGGTGGAATGTTCCGTTCTGCCAGGAACTTCAGAGGTGGTTGTTTTTGTATCTTTGATCTCTTCCCACGAGAATAGTTTGAAATAGTGGAAGGATTCACAGGCTGATTAACAATCTGACAGCCCGTGACATAAACATTTGCGCCACTCAAGTGCCAGGCAATGACCATCTCAAACAAGAGAGAATCTAACCGTCTCCCCTTAATGTTCAACGGCATTACCATCATTGAATTCACCACTATCAACTTCCTGGGTGTTAACATTGACCAGAAACTGAACTGGACCAGTCACATAAATGCTGTGGCTACAAGAGCAGGTCAGAGGCTGGGAACTCTGTGGCAAGTAATTCACCTCCTGTCTCTCCGAGGCTTGTCCACCATTTACAAGGCACAAGTCAGGAGTGTGATGGAATACTCTCCACTTGCCTGGATGGGTGCAGCTCCAACAACACTCAAGAAGTTTGACACCATCCAGGACAAAGCAGCCCGCTTGAATGGCACCCCATCCACCACCTTCAACATTCACTCCCTCCACCACCAACGCACAGTGGCAGCAGTGTGTACCATCTACAAGAGGCACTGCAGTAACTCACCAAGGCTCCTTCAACAGCACCTACCAAACCCGCGACCTCTACCACCTAAATGGACAAGGGCAGCAGATGCATGGGAACACCACCAGCTGCAAGTTCCCTCCCAAGCCACACACCATCCTGACTTGGAACTATGTCGCTTTTGCTTCACTGTCGCTGGGTCCTGGAACTCCCTTCCTAACAGCACTGTGGGTATACCTACACCCCAAGGACTGCAGCGGTTTAAGAAGGTTGCTCACCACCACCTTTTCAAGGGCAATTAGGGATGGGCAATAAATGCTGGCCTGGCCAACGACGCCCACATCCCATGAATGAATAATAAAACAAACACTCGTTCTGTGGCCGTAACCATCTTTATTCCAGCCATTAGGGTGTTTAGCCCTCTACAGGGGGGTGGTTTTCTGTGCTCCAACAATCCATAATGTTGGTGGGGGGCACCCACATCCCCCAGACGTGAGGACCCCAGTGGATGTCAGCCCAGAATTCAGAGCCAGAGCTTCGGTCTCCATTCACTGGGACTGTCTGGAGTGGGATTTGAGTGCTGTCCCTTCTGACCCAGAAGGAAATGGTACCTCTGAACCAAAGGCTTGCTTGCTTTGTCAGGGGTTATATGAAGTGAAGTACCTCTTTGACCAAGAATTTGGTCATCTGACCTAATATCTCCTTTTGTGGCTTAATGCCGTCCCTTGTTTTATAACACTCCTGTGAAACACCTGTTTTACTGCGTTAAAGGCGCTTTAGAACATCAGTTGTTGTTGTTCTGGGTGTTCCCCTGTAAACATACTTAAATTTCTCTGGCATCGTACCTCTAATTATCTCTGTCCATTCCTCTTCATTCTCCTGTATACAGTCCCTTCCTCTCAGAAGGAAGGTGGAAGTACCTTGGACAGTGAAAGTATTGATGCAGTCGGTAATGCTGGAATAATGGGTGACTTCAGCTAGCCCAATCTTTATTTTATTTTATTTAGAGATACAGCACTGAAACAGGCCCTTCGGCCCACCGAGTCTGTGCCGACCAACAACCACCCATTTATACTAACCCGACAGTAATCCCATATTCCCTACCACCTACCTACACTCGGAGCAATTTACAATGGCCAATTTACCTATCACCTGCAAGTCTTTGGCTGTGGGAGGAAACCGGAGCACCTGGCGAAAACCCATGCGTTCACAGGGAGAACTTGCAAACTCCACACAGGCAGTACCCAGAATTGAACCCGGGTCACTGGAGCTGTGCGGTGCTAACCACTGCGCCACTGTGCCGCCCTGGCATCTTAACTAGGCATGGCCTGATGGAGGTGTGAGGGCAGAATTTGACCTGGTTCTAGCATACTTTTTGACACGTGGAACCCACTTGGGTTTACTCCTGCTAGCAAACACAATGGGATTTCAGTTTGGGAGTAATGGAACCTCTGCGGATAAGCTCTCAAGTTATTTACAATCAAACTTGTGATCTTCTGTCTGTGGGCACCTGTAAAGACCAGAACAGAAGTACAAGATTTCAGGAAATCAAATCTAGTGGAGGGAGGAGGAAACTAAAGAAGACTAAGGTGGATCATTGAGAGGGGGTACTCGGTAACTAAAAAAGGGAAAAAAGTCATTAAAGCTATAGGCAAGAAATAGTATAAATCAGCAATCGGCAGGACGGATACAGAACTTAACTTGCAGAGAAGGGAGAAATACATTGTATAAAGCCAGCAGTGCTTTTTTGAAGAAATGTTTTTTGTTTACAAGTTTCTAAGGGCTTGGCCTGAGATGAGTTTCTGACCAACTCCGTAACATCGCCCAACTCGCACCCCCCACCCCCACTCAGCTCATCTGCTGCTGAAACTCTCATTCATGCCTTCGTTACCTCTAGACTTGACTATTCGAACACACTCCTGGCTGGTCTCTCACATTCTACTCTCCATAAACTTGAGGTCATCCAAAGTGCTGCTACCCATGTCTTTACTTGCACCAGGTTCCATTCCCCTATCACCCCTGTGCTCACTGACCGACATTGGCTCTCGGTCAAGCAACAGCTCAGTTTTAAAATTCTTGTCCTTATTTTCAAATCCCTCCATGGCCTTGTCCCTCCCTATCTCTGTAATCTCCTCCAGTTCCACAGCCCTCCGGGATATCTGCACTCGTTTAATTCTGGCCTCTTGTGCACCCTTGATTTCAGTCACTCCACCATTGGTGGCTGTGCCTTCAGCTGCCTGCGCCCTAAGCTCTGGAATACCCTCCCTACACCACTCCGCATTTTTGCCTTGTGTTCCTCTTCTAAAACACTTATTAAAACCTACATTTTGACCAAGCTTTTGCCCATCTACCCTCATATCTCCTTACGTAGCTTAGTGTCTAATTTTGGTTTATAATGCTTCTGTGAAGCGTCTTGGGACGTTTTATTACATTAAAGGCACTATATAAATACATGTTGTTGTTGAATAGTTGCTTATTTTTGCTATATGGTGGAGCCATATTACAGCCCCAAAATACCTGTGATGAGTTATTTGATGATTTGAAAGAGCTGCAGACTTCACAAGTCCCTTGAGCTAGATCTGAGGGTACTGAAGGAAACCTAGGGAGGGAATTTGTTTAGGGAAGGTCTGGGTGTGGTGACACTGGGTTTACCGAGGTAGCCTTGTTGGGGACTTGGGAGATACTGCATGAGCAAACTTAGCAAGTACATGTAAAAAGGGTGGCAGTGGGGAATACTGAGGAACAAATATTAGCCAGTTAACTGCAGACTAGATGGCCATACTCCAGTCTGAGCTCAGTACTGCAGTGCAGTGATAGGATAATGTCAAACAGGCAACCTGGGTCTAAGATGGCAGGGGCCGAACTGACCAACAGCTTTGGGACATTTCTGATAAAAATAGAGAGTGGAAGTTCCTGCAATGTGCCTGGATTTCTGGAAGGACCATTGGAAAAGTCCCATATGAAAGAGCACTATTTAAACTAAAATCCAGGGTAGAATGTGGGGTTGGGTATGGAATCAGACATTTAAAAAAAAGCGAACCTAGAGGAATGTGGCAATGGAGTTCAGTTCATGGATCTTCATATCTATCAAAATAAATGAGCTGGATGCAGTACGCAAGCTTGTTAAATTTGCAGACGAGACTAAAATTGGGAGCGCAGTAAAGATGGAGGAAGCAGGTAAGGTTTTCCGGAATGAGTTTGACCTGTTATGTAATGGACAGGGAAATGGCAAATGAAATTGAGACCAAGTGCAGAGTATTGCAAGTTGGAGTAAAGAATAGATTTCATTTTTGTCCACTGATGGGAATGGAATTAGCCAAGAGAGAGACTGAAAGAGCCCTGATGCGATTGAAGGCGATTTACTTTCACTGTCAATACAACGTGGAAATGCAGCTCCAACAAACAAAATGAAAAGTTGGAATACCAAGATAGTCTTAGTTGACAGGAGGAGGCACTGGGCAGAACTCACAGGGTTTTCGCCGGGTGCTCCGGTTTCCTCCCACCACCAAAGACTTGCAGGTTGATAGGTGAATTGGCCATTGTAAATTGCCCCTAGTGTAGGTAGGTGTTAGGGAATATGGGATTACTGTAGGGTTAGTATAAATGGGTGGTTCTTGGTCGGCACAGACTTTGATGGGCCGAAGGGCCTGTTTCAGTGCTGTATCTCTAAATAAATAAAATAAAATAAAAAATACTGTGGCAGCTTTGCTTGTTGTAGTTCAAAAGGAGACGTGCATAGATTGGAGAGGCTGTGGTGAAGAGTATCAGGAAGGATCTCAACTGTAAAGGGATGAGCTTTGAAAGAAGATAGTAGAAGCTCAGAGCTCTACAGTATAGAGAAAAGGTGATTAAAGGCCACCACAGCAAAGTATTAAATGATATCAATTAGGTGAACCTCGAACTAGGAATTAGGAAGGCAAATGGAATGTTGGTGTTTATTGCAAGTGGAATAGAGTATAAAAGTAGGGAAGTTTTACTGTAGCTGTACAGGACCTTGGTGAGACCACATCTGGAGTAGTGTGTGCAATTTTGGTCTCCTTATTTGAAAAGGAGTTCAGAAAAGGCTCACTCTACTAATTCCGGGGATGAAGGGCTTATTTTATGAAGAAAGGTTGAACAGGTTGGGCCTATACCCATTGGAGTTTAGAAGAATGAGAGGTGATCATATTGAAACATATAAGATCCTGAGGGGACTTGACAGAGTGGATAGGGAGACTGATTCCTCTTGTGAGGGAGACTAGAGCTAGGGGACACAGTTTAAGAATAAGAGATCTCCCTTTTAAGACAAGGAGATTTCTGAGATTAGGAGATTTTTTTTATTTCAAAGGGTCATTAGTCTGGGGAACTCTCTTCCCCAGAACGCAGTGGAATATGGGTCATTGAATTTATTCAAGGCTGAGTTAGATAGAATTTTGATAGACAAGAGAGTCAAGGGTTATGGGGGGCAGACAGGAAAGTGGAGTTAAGGCCAGAACGAGATCAGCCATGATCTTATTGACTGGCAGAGCAGCTTCGAACGGCCAAATGGTCTACTCCTGCTCCTAAATCCTATCTTCCTATGAACTTTAAGGTTAGTCAGACCAATAGGACAAGAGGACCTGAATTTAAAGTGATGAAAAATACATTTAAAACCTACATTGGAAATACTGTCTTTACTCAGAGGGTGCTGAACATGTGGAAAAACCTAAAGACATGAAACCAGAGGCACTGGGGAGTTCAACCTGAAGTTAGATTTGGGTTGAGTTTAAAATACTGGAGGGATAAACCCAAGGGGCTGAATGACCTTTTCTGATCCTTGGCTTTTACATTCTTGAATAGCTCAGCAATTCAGCCATTCTTAGTACTGTTTGTTCAACGTTGAACTGCCATTTGTTATGAGAGAATTGTTGTGATGTTGAATTTTAACGGTAGTTTTTTTCCCCCACTGAGCAGGGAACAAGTGAGATTTAATGGCTTTGGAGTGTTCATTTTCATAGTCTACCCCGGGGCCTTTGTTGACCTCTACACAAATCATTTACAGTTGATATCGCCAATCCAACAACTCCGAGTATTCTGTGCAGGTAAATCTTACCTCTCCGTTTATTTTGGTTGGGAAGAGTTCAGTTGTGTTCAAGACTGGCGTAATTGTCTTAGACATCAAATCTAAAGAGGATTATTTTTCCTTTCTACTTTGACAGGCGTGTGGCACAACTTCATCCTGGCATTGATGGCTTTGCTCATCCTGTACTCACTGCCACTCTTCCTCTTTCCTCTGTACTATACAGGAATTGGGGCACTGGTCACTGAACTCACAGAGGTAATTCATTCATCATCTGAACAAAAGCTGGAGGGAGTTGTAATCACCTCTGGGTATCCGGTGTAGTGTGGCCATTACTGTATTTACAGTATTGTCTAATGTCACATGGAGGAAACTATTATATCTTACATGGCCTCAGACAGGGAATGATGAACAGATTTGAGAATGAGGAGACAATAACTATAATGTTCCAGTCTGCACAGGATGTTTCGACCTAACATTTAAAGGTTTTCCCACTTTGTTCCCTTTTGTTCATGAGCCTCAAATTTGGTCCATATTTAAGTTATAAACAAAAAGCTTGCATTTATATAGTGCCTTTCAGGACTTGGTTTAATGCCTCATTCAAAAGACAGAACCTCCAACAGTGCAGTACTCCCTCAGTGCTGCACTGGAGTGTCAGCTTAGATTATGTGCTCAAGCTTGCGGACTGGGACTTGAACCCACAATTCAGAGATAAGAGTGTTGAGGTAGTGTAGTAGCACAGGGCAGTGCCACCTTTAAGGATTTGCTAATGGCAACCTCCCAAATCTTTCCCTCTTCTAAACAGCATGGGTCAATCCATAGTTCTGTTTATCAGCAACAGGGTTTTTTGTTGCCTTGTAGCAACGGCTTGTGTTTTTTTTCCCATATTTACCGAACCAGTTACCCTTAGCCCCATTTTCCTGTTGCTGTGTCTGAATCAAGTTAGTATCAATTGGAAAGCAACGGAGCACGGAAACAGTTTGAGCTGACTCGCTGCAAAGACCATAAAGTCTTCATCGAGATCTGCCAGGGTTCCCCCAAATCCCCAAAAGTAAATTCAGCAGATGTTTAATCTAAACAGAAAATGCTGGAAATACTCAGCAGGTCTGGCAGCATCTGTGGAGAGAGAAACAGAGTTAACGTTTCAGGTCAGTTGTGATGAAAGGTCACAGACCTGAAACGTTAACTCTGTTTCTTTCTCCACAGATGCTGCTAGACCTGCTGAGTATTTCCAGCACTTTGTTTTTATTTCAGATTTCCAGCATCCACAGTATTTTGTTTTTATATTAGAAAATTTAATCTATCCTTGCCTTCTCCATTTTCCATGCAATATTCCTTGCCCTGATACTTGCAATGACCCAGCAAATTAGGAGGCATGAATTGTCAAACTGTTATGCATTCTTACAGACCTCGATAGTGTCCCCGCTGGTCATTTATCTCATTGCTATTTGTCGAACCCCGACTGTGCGCATTACTGCTACTGGTCCACTTCCTGATAGAACATCAATGACTAGACTTCTGAAGTAACCTGCTTTGGGATGCATTGAGGACGTGAAAGATGCTATATAAATGCAAGTTTGTTCTTGTTCATATTTCACTATCTCTGTAACTCCACTACAGAGTGTGAATTTTTTTGTCGAAATTGCAGTTGTTTTGAATTTGATCATCTTGGCCCCAGTCTTGATTAATGACTTCAGTTGCCATTACTAAGATCAATTAGGAAATAAAACGCCTTTGCAACAATTAAATAGTTACCCTTAGTTTGCTGTCCAACCAAATGTAATGCCTTCCTGTGCCTAGCAATGGCCTACTTTGAGGGTTGACTAGATTAACCAGGTGAGCACCTCATCTATCAGGTGCATGGCCTTTCAAAACTCTACAAGTCCGGGGCAGGATAACATCTTTTGTCAGAGGATTTGGCACCATTGACTTCACAACATGCATAGGAGGAGGCCATTCAGTCCGTTGAGCCTGTTCTACCATTCAGTTAGCTTATGGTCGATCTGTAGCTTAACTCCATCTAACCACTTTGGTTCTGTAACCCTTAATACTCTTACCTAACAAAAACCTACCAATCTCAGTTTTGAAATTTTCAATCGACATTATAAAGCTTGGTGGGAAAGTAAGAGGTAAGTAAAGAGGTTGCAAAGGGATATAGACTGGTAAAGTGATTGGGCACGAAGGCGGCTGATAGCATATAATGTGGGGAAATGTGAAATTAATCACTTTGGTAGGGTAAATGGAAAAACAGAATTTTTTTTTTAAAGTGAGTGACTAGTAAATGTTAATATGCAGAGATGTGGGTATCCTTGTACACAAATCACAGAAAGTTAACATGCTGGTACAGCAAGCAATTAGGGAGGCAAATGATATGCTACCCTTTATTACAAGGGAGTTGGAGCACAAGAGTAAGGAAGTCTTGCTAGAGTTGTACAGGGCTTTTGTGAGACTACATCTGACATACTGTGTAGGGGGTGCAAGAGCAGAGGGACCTGGGTGTATATGTGCATAAGTCATTGAAGGTGACAGGACAGGTTGAGAGAGAGGGTAATAAAGCATACAATATACTGGGCTTTATTAATAGGGGCACAGAGTACAAGAGCAAGGAGGTTACGTTGAACTTGTATAAGACACTAGTTCAGCCTCAGCTGGAGTATTGTGTCCAGTTCTGGGCACTGCCTCCTAGAAAATATGTGAAGGCATTGGAGAGAGTACAGAAAAGGTTCACAAGTGTAGTTCCAGGGATGAGGAACTTCAGGTACGAAGACAGATTGGAGAAGTTGGGACTGTTTTCCTTGGAGAAGAGAAGGCTGAGAGGTGATTTGATAGATGTATTCAAAATCATGAGGGGTCTGGACAGAGTTAAGAGGGGTAAACTGTTCCCACTGGTGAAAGGATCGAGAACGAGAGGGCACAGATTTAAAAGTGATTGGCAAAAGAAACAAAAACGATATGAGGAAAAACTTCTTCACAAAGCGAGTGGTTAAGGTCTGGAATGCACTGCCTGAGTGTGTGGTGAAGGCATGCAAAAAGGACTTAGACTGTTATCTGAAAAGGAAGAATGTGCAGGGTTATGGGGAGAAGGCAGAGGAATAGCATTAAGTGAATTGTTCATTTGGAGAGCTGGTGCAGCCACGATGGGCCGAATGGCCTCCTTCTGCGCTGCAATAATTCTGTGATTCTGTGTACAGTTTTCGTCTTCTTACCGAAGGAAGGATATACTTGCCTTAGAGGGTGTGCAACAAAAAGGTTCACTAGACTGATCCCTGGAATGAGAGGGCTGTCCTACGATTGAGTAGAATGAGCCTATATTCTGTAGAGTTTAGAAGAATGAGAAGTGATCACGTTGAAACATATAAAATTCTTAGCGAGCTTGACAGGGTAGATGCTGAGAGGCAATTTCCATTGGCTGGAGAGTCTAGAACCAGGAGCGTAGTCTCAGGTTAAGAAGACAGCTATTTTGGGCTGAGAATAGGAGAAATTTCTTCACTCAGAAGGTTGTGAATCTTTGGAATTCTCTACCCCAGAGAGTTGTGGATGCTCCGTCGAATAGTATATTCAAGACTGAAATTGATAGATCTTGGCCACTAAGGGAATCAAGGGATATGGGGATCAAGGGAATGCACTTCCTGAGTGTGTGGTGAAGGCGGCACAGTGGCGCAGTGGTTAGCACCGCAGCCTCACAGCTCCAGTGACCCGGGTTCAATTCTGGGTACTGCCTGTGTGGAGTTTGCAAGTTCTCCCTGTGTCTGCGTGATTTTTCTCCGGGTGCTCCGGTTTCCTCCCACAGCCAAAAGACTTGCAGGTTGATAGGTAAATTGGCCATTATAAATTGCCCCTAGTGTAGGTAGGTGGTAGGGGAATATAGGGACAGGTGAGGATGTGGTAGGAATATGGGATTAGTGTAGGATTAGTATAAATGGGTGGTTAATGGTCGGCACAGACTCGGTGGGCCGAAGGGCCTGTTTCAGTGCTGTATCTCTAAATCTAAATCTAAAGGGATAATGATAATGATCTGATGAAAGGTCACTGACCTGAAACGTTAACTGTGTTTCTCTCTCCACAGATGCTGCCAGACCTGCTGAGTATTTCCAGCATTTGTTTTTATTTCAGATTTCCAGCATCTGCAGTATTTTGCTTTTATTATTATTATGGGGATTAAGGGATATGGGGATCGGGCAGGAAAGTGGAGTTGATGCAAAAGTTCAGCCATGGTCTTGTTGCATGGCAGAGCAGCCTCGATGGGCCTGTCCTGCTCCCATTTCTCATGTTCTTGTGACCCGCAGCCTCAGCAGCTTTTTGGGGAAGAGTTTTCCAGATTTTCACACCCTTTATGTGAAGGAAGTTCTTCCTGGCATCACCCTGAACAGCCTAACTCTAATTTTAAGATTGCATCCCCTTGTTTTAGACTCTGTCCACTAGAGAAAATAGTTTCTATGCACCTTAACAAATCCTTTAATTATCTTAAACACCTCAATTAGATTACCCCCTTAATCTTCGGTACACAAAGGAATGCAAGCCTGGTCTATTCAACCTTTCCTGAGATGCAGTGCCCAGAACTGAGCAGAGTACTCCAGGTGGGGTCTGACCAGAGCTTTCACAACTGTAACATAATTTCCACTCCTTTGTATCGCAGCCCCTTTGACTTGTCCGCAAACTTGATGTTCAACAGATGTGTGGTGTGCTCCACGTAAGAGAAACTGTTGGTATGTTTAATCACATTTACCTTCTGCTTCCCAGAATTCCCCAGCCAGTGGACCCAGAGGACTGTTTGTGGGCGATGCTGTTAAATATGTGGAAAACTGTTCAGTTTACAGTGTGGAGGATTGGCACAAGTGCATTGAAGAGATCTCGGTGAAACCACAGACTGGATACTGTGTCAATGAGGCAAACCTGCAGCATCTGAGCTCTGTCGGCCGAGGTACTGATATGCGATACTTAGTAAGGTGTAGACGCAGGTCAGGCAGCATCTGTGAAGAGAAAACAGTTAACAGTTTCAAATTGATGACCTTTCAACAGAACTGTAAGATGTTAGTGATAAACAGCTTTAAGCAAGTGAAACACCTGGGGAAAGGACGGCAATGGAAGAACAACAGGGAAGGTCTGTGATAGGGTGGAGGGCAGGAGAGATTAAATGACAAAAGGCATGTGGTGGTGCAAGACAAAAGGGGTGATAATAGGACATGTGAAGAAACAAAAGATGGGTCTAGAGGAGGGAAGCATGGTAAATCTAGCAAAGAGAAGGCTCCCATAACCTGGGAATGTGGAGGAATAAAGGCAGGTCGACCCCAGGCATGTGGATATTAACATTCAGCTTAACGGCTTTAAATCTTAACCACTGCTTCCATTTCCTCTCAGAATCAGGTACCACTGGGAGTGGAGAGATGTAGGCTGGTGCCTGGAGTGGAGATCCCCTGTCGGTACACGACCACCGAGGCCATCCAAACCTCTGGGCTACACCTACCTTCCTTCTGCCACATTCCTGGTGCACAGCAACCCTCTCTGCATTGTCAGATTGGCCACGTTTCCCTCTCCCTCTGCTATTCTACTCTAACAATTTACACCTACCATTCTCTCAGGTGGATGTAAAAGATCCCATGGCCCTATTCGCAAAAGAGCAGGGAGTTCACCCCGGTGTCCCAGCCAATATTTATCCCTCAATTAACATCACTAAAACAGATTATCTGGTCCTTTGTGGCCAGTGAAATGCTGTGTTATGTGGGCTTAGGTTTTTCTGATATTGACATGTCCAGCCATTGGAATCTTGTGGACTATTCTCAATATTTTCCTACGGTACCTCAGCGGCACCACTACCTGTTGAACCACTGTCCACTTTTTGTCTGTGAGGCGGTCTCCACTTCCTCATCAGCATCTCATTCTTTAAATATTAGAACGCTGGAACTCCCTCTTCTTCAACTTCACTTTGGGCAGTCTGTGCTAACCTTTTTAACCCTGGGTCGGCTTGCTGAGTCTCGACCAAGGAAGACCTGTTTAATCCATCCTTTGGGTCCTCTAACTTCCCAAAGAAGGCTTCAGTTAACAGTAGGGTCATCTGTCTGCAGTGCCAGTTCAGCCTCCTCTGACGGAGCTTGTTTGACCATGGACCGGATCACCACACAGTCAGGAAGAATGCCCAGGGACCTTTTCCTGTAACTGCTCTGTCTCCCTGACCTCTTTCGGTCTCTCTAAAACCATTGGGGAAGCTACCATCTTTGCCCCCACCAGATCATTACCCAGGAGCAGGTCGACCCTGTCCATAGGTATACTAGGGACAATCCCCACAGTTACCGGTCCTGAAACAAGGTCACACTTCAGGGCATCCGATATAAAGGTATGGGCATATAACTTCCCCCAATACTGTTAACTAGCACTTTAGCATTCAATGCACTCTCTAGGGGAAAGGTTATGCCTTTTCACAGCAGAAGGGATTGGGTGGCCCCTGTGTCCCTAAGTATGACTATGGGCTTACTTGCCTCACTCGAGGGGTATGGGTCACTTTTCCTCGGGACACAAAATCCTGGTTAATCTCAGGGATTTTGTTTAAGTTTTCTCGGCAGTAGGTTTTACTGTCACAGTTAAAGCCACAGCCTGGTCTGCTGTGGTTTCAATCAGGGCCCCTTTTCCTGCACTGGTCTGGTGTACTCTGATTAAACATAGGAACATAGGAATGGAAGTAGGCCATTCTGCCTGCCCCATTATTCAATACGATTATGGCTGATCATCCACTTCAATGCCTTTTTCCCACACTATCCCCACATCCCTTTATGTTATTTGTATTTAGAAATCTGTCAATCTCTACTTTAAACATACTCAATGACTGAGCTTCCACGGCCCTCTGGGGTAAAGAATTCTAAAGATTCACAACCCTTTGCATAAAGAAACCTCTCTGTCCTGAGTGGCTTCCCCCTTATTTTGAAATTGTGTCCCCTGGTTCTAGTCTCCCCAACCGGGGGAAACATCTTAACTGCATCGACCCTGTCTATCCCTTTAAGTATTTTGTAGATTTCATTCTTTGAAACTCTAGAGAATACAGGCCCAGTTTCCCCAATCTTGCCATCCCGGGAACAAATCTGGTGAATCTTTGTTGCATACCCTCTATGGCAATAATATCCTTTCTAAGGCAAGGGGAACAAAACTACACACAGTACTCCAGGTGCAGTATAACCAAGGTTCTATACAATTGAAGCAATTGTACTCCTGTACTCAAATCTTCTTGCGATAAAGGCTAGCATACCATTCGCCTTCCTAATTGCTTGCTGCACCTGCATGTTAGCTTTCAGTGACTTATTGACAAGGACGCCAAGGTCCCTTTGTACATCTACACATTCTAATCTCTTACTATTTAAGAAATACTCTGCACATCTGTTCCTCCTACCAAAGTGGATAACATCACATTTCTCCACAATTTATTCCATCTGCCACGTTCTTGCCCACTCACTAAGTCTGTCCCTTGAAGCCACTTTGCATCTTCCTCACAACACACGATGCCACCTAGTTTTGTGTCATCCGCGAACTTGGAAATACTACATTTAGTCAGGAATTAGGAGCAGGAGTAGGCCATGGCCCTTCGAGCCTGCTCCACCATTCAATAAGATCATGGCTGATCTGGTTGTGGTCTCAACTTCACTTTCCTGTCTGCCCCCACCCCATAACCCTTGACTCCCTTGTCTATCAAAAATCTAACTCAGCCTTGAATAAGTTCAATGACCTACTCCACTGCTTTCTGGGGAAGAGAATTCCACAGACTAACGACTCTTTGAGGAAAAGAAATTCTCCTCACCTCCGTCTGAAAAGGGAGACTGCTTATTCTTGATCTGTGTCTCCTAGTTCTCAGCTCCCCCCAAACCTATGGGTTTTCCCCGTAACTTCCAGCAGTCAGCTTGAAGGTGACCTGCCTCGTTACAATAGATACGTACAGGCTTTCGGGTGTCACTCCTGTTCTCAGCACCTTCCTTTTTGGCCTGAGGAGGGCGCCCTGTGTTACCAGCTCTCTCTTCTTACCCATGGCTGTTCATCCTCCTATCACCTTCCACCTTCTACCCTTTTCAGGTTTTTGGAGGTGACTAGGGAAGGGTTTCCCTTGGGGAAAAAGCTTGTGAACAAGTGTATAATCATCAGCCAGGATTGCTGCCTGTCTCGCTCTTGGAAACTTTTGTTCCTCCATGTGTTTTTTTATGGAAAGGGGAAGCGAATTTTTGAACTCCTCGAGGAGGATCAACTCTCTGAGGTTTTCATAGGTGGACTCTATCTTAAGTGCCCATATCCATTGGTCGAAAGCAAGCTGCTTAACTTTCAAACTCAAGATAAGTTTGCTCAGGCTGCTTTTGGAGGGTTCGGAATTTTTGATGGTACTGTTATGACTGACCGCTCCCGTCAAAGCCCCAATCAAAATATACGATTCTGATTGTGGTGGGAGAAATGCACTGTTAATTCAATCCTATCCCTCCGCAGATCGCCCAACATATTTTAAACTTTCCAAATTAAAGAAAGACCCCGCCAAATTGTACCATCTATTAACCCCTGATTGAGGCGAACCAAACCAGGTATCTTTAAATCAACAAATTAGCCGTTTAATTAGAAAAATTAAATCCTTAAACACTATGAAGATATAAACAACATTTAAAATCAAAAAAATTAAGAGTCCTTGCAAATTTATGCTCCTGCCAGAGGTGAGAAAAGTCCAAGGTTGCTTGAAGTCCTCACAGCCGTCCTATGGTTCTTCAAAGGTTCTTCAACAGTAGAACAGTCCATAGTCTAATTCCAGTCGTAAGTGATGCTTTCCTTCTCCAGGGATGAGTTTCAACAATTAATGACTTGCAAACACTTTTAAGTGAATCATTTTGGCTTCAGAATTTTTGAGGGATAATAGATTGTTACAGTCTAACTTCCCTTCCTTCAGTTTAAATTATCAGAGATCTCTGTTTTGGCTTGACCTTTTTAGAATTTTGAGAGATAATAATAAACAGACTAAATTCTCTTCCTTCAGTTGAAATGGTCTGTTTCTCCTATCAGGTGCTAACACACAGCTGTCTGTCTGTGTCTCTGCTGTTAGAACAGACTGTTTGCACTCTAAGCCAGTTCAAAATTAAATTGTAACAAATGTATCTCTCGATGCTCAGTCCGAGTGGCTGTATCCAAGGCAATGAGAATGCACCCTTTGAATCGCAGTCTCCAAATGGCTGTGTCCAAGGCAACTAGAATGCATTCTTTGACTCAGTCTTTAGAGCTTGCTGCTTTAAAGCAGTACAGCTTTTTTCTAGGCTTAAAGTCATACCGCATTCTTCCCGGAAAAGAAAACTATAGGATCATAACAGTACGCCTCTGGTACTAGCTCCTATGCGCCAAGGATAGTATTTTTAGTTATCTCATAAACCTTATGGGCTTTTCCTGTTAGTTTGCTTTGCAATAACAGTGTACAGCTCTCTGCCGGCCACTTCAGCGGTTTTGCAAGCTTTTCAAAAGAGATGAAAAATGCTTCCACATCCCCCTCATTGAACTTTGGTATCAACTGGAAAAACTTTAATAGCTCAGCACTCGGTCCTGAGCTAGGGGTAGTTCCCTTACTAACAGTGCCTTCACCGGCTACATTGGGTTTTTCCCTATTCAGTTTGAGCTGCCTTAACCTGAATTTCCTCTCTTCCTACCATTCCTGGAATTCTCTTTTTCCCTTTCCTGGAATGCTCTCTCCTCTTTTGAATTCTTTGAAGATGTGACAAAACACATTGATGAAGGAAGAGCAGTGGATGTGGTGTATATGGATTTTAGCAAGGCGTTTGATAAGGTTCCCCATGGTAGGCTCATTCAGAAAGTAAGGAGGCATGGGATACAGGGAAGGTTGGCTGTCTGGATACAAAATTGGCTGGCCCATAGAAGACAGAGGGTTGTAGTAGATGGAAAGTATTCAGCCTGGAGCTCGGTGACCAGTGGTGTTCCGCAGGGATCTGTTCTGGGACCTCTGCTCTTTGTGATTTTTGTAAATGACTTGGATGAGGAAGTGGAAGGCTGGGTTAGCAAGTTTGCCGATGACAGGAAGATTGCTGGAGTTGTGGATAGTGTGGAAGGCTGTTGTAGGTTGCAACGGGACATTGACAGGATGCAGAGCTGGGCTGAGAAGTGGCAGATGGAGTTCAACCTGGAAAAGTGTGAAGTGATTCATTTTGGAAGGTCGAATTTGAATGCAGAATACAGGCTTAAAGACAGGATTCTTGGTAGTGTGGAGGAACAGAGGGATCTTGGGGTCCATGTCCATAGATTGCTCAAAGTTGCCACCCAAGTTGATAGGGTTGTTAAGAAGGCATATGGTGTGTTGGCTTTCATTAACAGGGGGATTGCGTTTAAGAGCCGCAAGGTTATGCTGCAGCTCTATAAAGCCCTGGTTCGACCACACTTGGAATATTGTGTTCAGTTCTGGTCGCCTCATTATAGGGAGGATGTGGAAGCTTTAGAGAGGGTGCAGAGGAGATTTACCAGGATGCTGCCTGGACTGGAGGGCATGTCTTACGAAGAAAGGTTGAGGGTGCTAGGGCTTTTCTCATTGGAACGAAGAAGGATGAGAGGTGACTTGATAGAGGGGTACAAGATGATGAGAGGCATAGATAGAGTGGATAGCCAGAGACATTTTCCCAGGGTGGAAAGGGCTATCACCAGGGGGCATAATTTTAAGGTGATTGGAGGAAGGTTTCGAGGAGATGTCAGAGGTAGGTTCTTTACACAGAGAGTGGTGGGTGCGTGGAATGCACTGCCTGCGGTGGTAGTAGAAGCAGATACATTCGGGACATTTAAGCGACTCTTGGATAGGTACATGGATGATAGTAGAATGAAGGGTATGTAGGTAGTTTGATCTTAGAGTAGGTTAAAGGTTCGGCACAACATCTTGGGCCGAAGGGCCTGTACTGTGCTATACTGTTCTATGTTCTATGTTCTTTCTCTCTCTGGAAAGCTCTTTCTTTTTCTTGGAATTCTAATTCTGGTCTCCTCTGTTCTAGCGGTATCTTAGCTAATGTTACTTTGTCTGTTTCAGATTCTGTCCTGTTTCCGGTTCTTCAGTGTCAATTTTAAAATGGTTGGCCATAAATTTTAGGATTTCGGGCTTCCTAGGAATTGGACGGATAGTAATCCCTAACTGCCCAGCTACATTCCTCAATTCTTCAACATATAGGGCTTTTAACCTGGCCCAAGTTACTTCACTGTTCCAGGAAGGTACTGTCCTCGAATGTGGACATTTTAGTACTCTAGCACAGAAAATCACAAGAAAACCTGTATTGAAGTTTTTTAAATACTGCGAGGGATCAATTTGGTTGCCCGCTTCCAATTTCCCTTTTGTCTTTTGGTTTGATTCCAGACTTGAGCATCCAAATTTCTGTTGCGATCAAGTGAGATGGGGCCGAAGGGTTTCCCTCTTTTCCGTCTCCTTGTTTCACCACAACACATTTAATTCTTTCTTAAAGTGGATGTACTGGCCATTTCAGTGGGTGTTTGATTACTTACTTGCTATGGTCATAACAAGAACCAATTAGACAGCTTTTCTTGAGTTTCACAAAGAGGTTAACTTTATTGTACCTAAATCGAACTAATAAAAATAATAAACTACCCGCCAACTTTCCCTCACACATGCACACACTAGAGGTTTACATGCACACAAATAGGTTACAGAGTGGGGAAAGATAGATTGCTTAAGTTAGACCCCATAGAGAAAGAGGGTATACAGTCTGTGAGGTTTGGTGATTCAGCTGGCTTCCAACTGAATTTGGTGGTCCTGAGACTTTTAGTTTGAAGAAGTAGATGACTGGTTCGGTGGGTCTCTTGGAGAAAGAAATATCGATGATTTCCTTCAACAGGGTTTCAGATTGTAGCTGGAGTATGCAAATGTAGTCAGTCAGTAGGCAGGATTTGAAGCTTGCAAGCTGGAATGGAGAGAGAGAGAGAGAGACCCCACTTGGGTCTGCACATGTCAGAGTCCAGATGCTTCTCTGCATGCCGCAGGATAGAGGTAGTTATGGAAAAGGACAAAGATGGACCAGAAATAAAGGTACAGAATTGGGGGAAGGCCGAATTTAATATGATAAAACAGGATCTGGCCAAAGTGGACTGGGAGCAGCTACTTGTAGGAAAGTCTACAGTGGGAGTCATTCAAAGAGGAAATAGTGAGAGCTCAGAGCCAACATGTACCTGTTAAGGTGAAGGGTAGGACCAATGTCCAGGGAACCCTGGATGTCAAGGGATATAGAGGATTGGATCAGGAAAACAAAGGAGGCTGATGGCAGATTCAAAGCGCTGAAAACAGCAAAGGCCCTAGAGGAGTATAGGAAGTGTAGGGGGGTACTAAAAAAAGTAATTCGGAGAGCGAAGAAGGGACATGAAAAAACACTGGTAGGCAAGATAAAGGAAAATCCTAAGGCATCTTATAAGTATATTAAGGGCAAGGGGATAAGCAGGGAAAGAGTAGGGCCCATTAGGGACCAAAGTGGCAATCTGTGTGTGGAGCCGGAGGACATAGGTGAGGTTTTAAATGATTACTTTTCATCTGTGTTCACTATGGAGAAGGACTATGTAGGTGTACAGATCAGGAAGGGGGATTGTGATATACTTGAACAAATTAGCATGGTAAGGGAGGAAGTATGAGCTGTTTTAGCAGGCTTAAAAGTGGATAAATCCCCAGGCCCAGATGAAATGTATCCCAGGCTGTTATGTAAGGCAAGGGAGGAGATAGCAGGGGCTCTGACACAAATTTTCAAATCCTCTCTGGCCACAGGAGAGGTACCAGAGGATTGGAGGACAGTGAATGTGGAACCATTATTCAAGAACGGTAGCAGAGATAAACCAGGTAATTACAGGCCAGTGAGTCTAACAACAGTGGTTGGGAAACTATTGGAAAAAATTCTGTGGGACAGGATTAATCACTACTTGGAGAGGCAGGGAGTAATCAGGGATAGTCAGAATGGCTTTGTCAGGGGGAGATCATGTCTAACTAACTTGATTGAATTTTTCAAGGTGGTGAATAGATGTGTAGATGAGGGTAAAGCATCTGATGTAGTCTACATGGACATCAGTAAGGCTTTTGATAAGGTCCCGCATGGGAGATAAGAAAGTAAGAGCCCATGGGATCCAGAGCAATTTGGCAAATTGGATCCAAAATAGACTTAGTGGCGGGAGGCAGAGGGTGATGATTGAGGGTTGTTTTTACAAGTAGAAGTCTGTGACCAGTGGTGTACCACAGGGATCGGTGCTGGGACCCTTGCTGTTTGTAGTGTACATTAATGATTTAGACGTGAATATAGGAGGTATAATCAGTAAGTTCGCAGATGACACGAAAATTGGTGGTGTCGTAAATAGTGAGGAGGAAAGCTTTAGATTGCAGGACGATATAGATGGGCTGGTAAGATGGGCAGAGCAGTGGCAAATGGAATTTAACCCTGAGAAGAGTGAGGTGATCGATTTTGGTAGGACTAACAAGGCAAGGGAATATACAATGGATGGTAGGACCCTAGGAAGTACAGAAGGTCAGAGGGACCTTGGTGTACTTGTTCATAGATCACTGAAGGCAGCAGCACAGGTGGATAAGGTGGTTAGGAAGGCATATGGGATACTTGCCTTTATTAGCCGAGGCATAGAATATAAGAGCAGGGAGGTTATGGTGGAGCTGTATAAAACGCTAGTTAGGCCACAGCTGGACTACTGTGTACAGTTCTGGTCACCACACTATAGGAAGGATGTGATTGCACTGGAGAGGATGCAGAGGAGATTCACCAGGATGTTGCCTGGACTGGAACATTTCAGCTATGAAGAAAGACTGAAAAGGCTCGGGTTGTTTTCCTAGAACAGAGAAGGCTGAGGGGGGACCTGATTGAAGTATACAAAATTATGAGGGGCATTGATAGGTTAGATAGGAAGAAACTTTTTCCCTTAGCAGAGGGGTCAATAACCAGTGGGCATAGATTTAAGGTCAGGGGCAGAAGGTTTAGAGGGGATTTGAGGAAAACAGTTTTCACTCAGAGGGTGGTTGGAATCTGGAATACACTGCCTGAAGAGGTGGTAGAGGCAGGAACCCTCACAACATTTAAGAAGTATTTAGATGAGCACTTGAAACACCATAGCATACAAGGCTATGGGCCAAGTGCTGAAAAATTGAATTAGAATAGTTAGGTGCTTGATGGCCGGCACAGACACGATGGGCCGAAAGGCCTGTTACTGTGCTGTATAACTTTATGACTCTATGCTGCAGAGAAACACCAGTTTAAAACCACAGATGGGGAGGGACTTGTCACGTGACAGTCACCCAGTGATTCAAGCATAGTAGTTGGCAGTGTATTTCTTGCTAGAGAGAAAAGGCAGTTCCCCTAAACTTCCTGGGTCTTGGTTCTTGCTGGGATGAGCAGACATTTTGTCTCCCTCCTCATCGGCCTTGCAGTGTAGGATACAGTGTTGCAAATTAGGTGGCCATCTTAAGCTGCCGGCAAAGTTATCTTTTTTATCTGTTCTTTTTTAAATTTCTTTAAAAAAGTATAAATTCGGATCTCAGTGAATTAAAGAAAATTATCATCCAACAAAGCAAGTTGGCGTGGCAGCGCTAAATAAATACAAGTTGTTGTGGTCTGAACGATGTCTTAACTGCACTTGTACCTGACCAGGTGTGGTGTGTTTCTCAAATGTTAACCCTTGGAATGTCTTTAAAACTGACCTCTTCACATCAGCTTGATTTCTTTAATGACAATCTCCAAATATTTCAGAAACCATTTTACGACATCTAGCGCTTACTCAGAGCACTGACATGATACAATAAAATGACCTTTTCTTCTCCACAGCATACAGGAGGCTCGATGGAACCATGGAGTGTTGTAGCAACAATAGCCTGGTGAATATTTGCTTCTCTTACCGTGGAAAGTTACAAATACCTCAGGTGAGTCTCTTCAGACTTCGTTCTCACTGGACTAAGCAGCTGTTTAATAAACATGCTGTGATTTCATTGCCACGAAATCCACATCCAGCTGCTTTAAACAAAACTCAATTTTTCCACACGCAATATTGTGAACTCAGTCAGTTGAAAGGAAAACATTTCAAAAGGTAACAGGAAAGTGCTGGTTTGGTAATGGATTTTTTCACAACCACTATTGAGATCTGGGCCTAGCTTTTCTGGTTAGTTTGTTTTCACAGCGGCTTTAACATGATTAATGGGTTAGTCCAGGCATGAAATGACACAGTGCAAAATCCGGACTTTTAACTTTACCATATAGAGTGAGCTATACAGTGTGTATAATACGGTATGAGAGTCAAAGAGTTTTACAGCACTGAAACAGGCCTTTCGGCCCATCGTGTCTGTGCCGGCCATCAAGCACCTAACTATTCTAATCCAATTTTCCAGCACTTGGCCTGTGGCCTTGTATGCAATGGTGTTTCAAGAGCTCATTTAAATACTTCTTAAATGTTGTGAGGGTTCCTGCCTCTACCACCCCTTCAGGCAGTGTGTTCCGGATTCCAACCACCCTCTGGGTGAAAAAATATTTCCTCAAATCCCCACTAAACCTCCTGCCCCTTACCTTAAATCTATGCCCCCTGGTTATTGACCCCTAACTTAAGGGAAAAAAATCTCATCCTATCTAACCTATCAATGCCCCTCATAATTTTTTATACTTCAATCATGTCCCCCCCCTCATCCTTCTCTGTTCTAAGGAAAACATCACTAGCCTTTTCAGTCCCTCTTCATAGCTGAAATGCTCCAGCCCAGGCAACATCCTGGTGAATCTCCTCTGCACCTTCTCCAGTGCAATCACATCCTTCCTATAGTCTGGTGCCCAGAACTGTACACAGTACTCCAGCTGTGGCCTAACTAGCGTTTTATACAGCTCCATCATAACCTCTCTGCTCTTATATTCTATGCCTCGGCTAATAAAGGCAAGTATCCTAATGCCTTCCGAACCACCTTATCTACCTGTGCTGCTGCCTTCAGTGATCTATGGACAAGTACATGAAGGTCCCTCTGACTTTCTGTACTTCCTAGGGTCCTACCATCCATTGCCTTGTTAGTTCTCCCAAAATGCATCACCTCACACTTCTCAAGATTAAATGCAATTTGCCACTGCTCTGCCCATCTTACCAGCCCATCTATGTCGTCCTGTAATCTAAGGCTTTCCTCCTCACTATGACACCACCAGATTTCGTGTCATCTGCGAACTTACTTATCATACCTCCTATATTCACGTCTAAATCATTAATGTACAGTACAAACAGCAAGGGTCCCAGCACCGATCCCTGTGGTACACCACTGGTCACAGGCTTCCACTCGCAAAAACTACCCTCGACCATCACCCTCTGCCTCCAATTTTGGATTCAATTTGCCAAATTGCCCTGGATCCCATGGGCTCTTAACTTCTTAACCAATCTCCCATGCGGGACCTTCTCAAAAGCCTTACTGATGTCCATGTAGACTACATCAACTTTACCCTGATCTACACATCCAGTCACCACCTCGAAAAATTCAATCAAGTTAGTTAGACACGATCTCCCCCTGACAAAGCCATGCTGACTATCCCTGATTAATCCCTGCCTCTCCAAGTGGAGATTAATCCTGTCCCTCAGAATTTTTTCCCATAGTTCCCAACCACTGATGTTAGATTCACTGGCTTGTAATTACCTGGTCTGTCCCTGCTACCCTTCTTGAATAATGGTACCACATTCGCTGTCCTCCAGTCCTCTGGTACCTCTCCTGTGGCCAGAGAGGATCTGAAAATTTGTGTCAGAGCCCCTCTATCACCTCCCTTGCCTCACACAACAGCCTGGGATACATTTCATCTGGGCCTGGGGATTTATCCACTTTTAAGCCTGCTAAAACAGCTCATACTTCCTCCCTTACCATGCTAATTTGTTCAAGTATATCACAATCCCCCTTCCTGATCTGTACACCTACATGGTCCTTCTTCATAGTGAACACAGATGAAAAGTAATCATTTAAAACCTCACTTATGTCCTCTGGCTCCACACACAGATTGCCACTTTGGTCCCTAATGGGCCCTACTCTTTCCCTGCTTATCCCCTTGCCCTTAATATACTTATAAAATACCTTAGGATTTTCCTTTCTATTGACTGCCAATATTTTTTCATGTCCCCTCTTTGCTCTCCTAATTACTTTTTTAAGTACCCCCCTACACTTTCTATACTCCTCTAGTGCCTCCGCTGTTTACAGTGCTCCGAATCTGCCATAAGCCTCCTTTTTTTTCTGAGCCAATCCTCTATATCCCTTGACATCCATTGTTCCCTGGACTTGATGGTCCTACCTTCACCTTCACGGTAAGATGTTG
This sequence comes from Heterodontus francisci, assembly GCF_036365525.1. Classification (NCBI taxonomy): domain Eukaryota; kingdom Metazoa; phylum Chordata; class Chondrichthyes; order Heterodontiformes; family Heterodontidae; genus Heterodontus; species Heterodontus francisci. The sequence goes on along the minus strand of NC_090380.1, from coordinate 13,269,520 downwards.
GCTCTGAACTCTCACTATTTCCACTTTGAATGACTCCCACTGGCCTGATGTAGACTTTCCTACAAGAAGCTGCTCCCAGTCCACTTTGGCCAGATCCTGTTTTATCAAATTGAAATCGGCCTTCCCCCAATTCAGTAACTTTATTTCTGGCCCGTCTTTGTCCTTTTCCAGAACTAGCGTAACCCTTACAGAGTTATGGTCAGTATCCCCGAAATGCTCCCCCACTGACACTTCTACTACTTGTCCTGCTTCATTCCCTAGGATTAGGTCCAGTACTGCCCCTGCTCTTGTCGGACTTTCTAGATACTGGCTCAAAAAGCTCTCCTGTATGCATTTTAAGAATTCCTCCCCCATTAAGCCTTTTGCACTAAGACTATCCCAGTTGATATTAGGTAAGTTGAAATCCCCTACTATTATTACTGTATTATTTTTACACCTCTCTGAGATTTGCCTACATATCTGTTCCTCTATCTCTCCCTGACCGTTTGGAGGCCTATAGTACACTCCCAGCCAAGTGATAGGCCCCCTTTTGTTCTTAAGTTCTACCCATATGGCCTCATTTGAGGAACCTTCTAAGATATCATCCCTCTTTACTGCAGTAATTGACTCCTTGGTCAACATTGCAATACCACCTTCTCTTTTATCCCCTCCCCTATCACGCCTGAAGATACTATACCCTGGAATATTGAGTTGCCAGTCCTGCCTCTCCCGCAACCATGTCTCTGTGATGGCAATAATATCATAATCCCATGTGCTAATCAATGCCCTCAATTCATCTGCCTTACTAGTAAGACTCCTTGCATTAAAATAGATGCAATCCAGCCTTGCATTGTTCGCTTGTGCCTTAACAGGTCTATATTTGCTCTGCCTTCCAGACTGACTCAGCTTCTCTTCTATATTTGGCTGTGCCTCACCTTCTACTGTACCTCCACTCAGTATCCCATCCCTCTGCCAAATTAGTTTAAACCTCCCCCAACAGCACTAGCAAACCTCCAAGCAAGGATGTTGATCCCGTTCCGGTTCAGGTGCAACCCGTCCAACTTGTAGAGGTCCAACCTTTACCAGAAACAGACCCAGTGATCCAGGAACCTAAAGTCCTCCCTCCTGCACCATCTCTTCAGCCATGCATTCATCTGCTCTATCCTCCTATTTCTATATTCACTAGCACGTGGCACCAGGAGTAATCCAGAGATTATTACCTTTGAGGTCCTGCTTTTTAATCTGCTACCTAGCTCCCTAAATTCTTGTTGCAGGACCTCATCCCTCTTTCTACCTATGTCGTTGGTACCAATGTGAACCACGACCTCTGACTGTTCACCCTCCTCCTTCAGAATGTCCTGCAGCTGCTCCAGGTGCAGCTGATACAGTGGGTAGAATAAGGTATAGATCAGGGCGAGGTTTCCTGTCTCAGAGAGGGGCATTTTCTCGATGAGCGTCTTTCTCTCTCTCCGCCGCTATGGGCGAGGGTCTCTCTCTCTGTCTCTCTCTGGGCAAGGCTCCCTCTGTCTTTCTCAGGCTTTACTCTCTAATGGGTGAAGTGGACACGTTCAGCTCCTCTTCCTAATGAAGGTTGCACTTTGGCTGGGGGAACGTCTTTTACCCAGAGGAGCAATGTATAAAACAGCAGTGTCGAGTCAGTGATTGAAGCCAGGACTACAAGGCTTCTGCCAAGTTCTCCCCAGCATTGTGGAATGCTTTAAACAGCATCAAAGAGTGTGCTATTTCCTGCCCCTCCTTGGCAGTAAGGATCACCTGTCTGGTTAATGGAGCCGTGAGCTCCAATTGCCTTCCAGTCCCCAGCAGCCTTCAGGAGGATATGCTGCACTGGATTTAACCAAGCATGGAACTAACAGCCATCCCCTCCCTCTCTGCTCACCCTTCCCCGCCTCCCCATTCACTAACTCAAGCTTTTGTGCAACCAAGAGTTTTTAACATCACTGGAATTTAATACATGATCCCACAACCTAATAAGTCAATGGAACTGCTAGTAGGGTGAGGTAGATTCCTAGAATGTTTACAGCAAAAAGGAGGCCATTCGGCCTGTCATATCTGTGCCAGATCTCTGCAAGAGCAACTCAGCTAGTCTCACACCCCCGCCCTTTCCCCATGGCCCTGCAATTTTTTCCCCTTCAGGTGCCTATCCACTTCCTTTTTGAAAGCCAGGATTGAATCTGCCTCCACAACATTTTCATGCAGTGCATTCCAGATCCTAACCACTCGCTGTGTAAAAAGGTTTTTCCTCATGTCGCTTTTGGTTCTTTTGCCATGCACCTTAAGTTGGTGTCCTCTGGTTCTCGATCCTTCAGTCAATGGGAACAGTTTCTCCCTACTCTGTCCAGACCCCTCATGCTTTTGAACAGCTCTATCAAATCTCCTCTCAGCCTTCATTTCTCTAAGGTGAACAAACGCAGTTTCTCCAGTCTACCCATGTAACTGAAGTCCCTCATCCATGGAATTATTCTCGTAAACCTTTTCTGCACCGTCTACAAGGCCTTCACATCCTTCCTAAAGTGTGGTGCCCAGAATGGAACACAACATTCCAGTTGAAGAAAAAGCAGTGTTTTATAAAGGTTTATCATAACTTCCTTGCTATTGTACTCTATGCCTTGATTTGTAAAGCCCAGGATCCCATATGCCTTACTAAATGCTTTCTGAACCAGCCCTGCCACCTTCAATGATTTGTACACATATACCCCCGTTCCCTCTGCTCCTGTACCCACTTTAGCATTGTATCCTTTATTTTATATTGCCTCTCTTTGTTATTTCTACCAAAATGAATCACTTCCCACTTTTCTGCATTAAATTTCATTTGCCATGTGTCCGCCATTCCACCTGCCTGTCACTGTCCACTTGACGTTTATCCTATCCTCACAGTTCACAATGCTTCCAAGTTTTGTGTCATCCGCAAATTTTGAAATTGTGCTCTGTACACCCAAGTTAAGGTCATTAATATAGATCAAGAAAAGCAGGGGTCTGAGTACTGACCCCTGGGGAACCCCCCTATACATCTTCCTCCATTCCAAAAAACAACCGTTCACAACTACTCTGTTTCCTGTCACTCAGCCAACTTTATATCCATGCTGGCACTGTCCCTTTTATTCCATGGGCTTTAACTTTGCTGATAAGCCTGTTATGTGGCACTTAAAAATTAAATGCCTTTTGGAAGTCTATGTACATCACATCAACCGCATTACCCTCATCAAACCTCTCTGTTACCTCATCAAAAATCTCAATCGAGTTAGTTAAACACGATTTGCCTTCAACAAATCCGTGCTGGCTTTCCTTAATTAATCCACATTTGTCCAAGTGACTATTAATTTCATCCTGGATTTTCATTTCTAAAAGTTTTCCCATCGCTGAGGTTAAACAGACTGGCCTGTTGTTGGGCATATCCTTACACCTTTTTTGGAACAAAGGTGTAACATTTGCAATTCTCTAGACCTCTGGCACCACCCCTGTATCTATGGAGGATTACGGCCAGTGCCTCTGCAATTTCCACCCTTATTTCTCTCAGTATCATCAGATGCATCCCATCCGGTCCTGGGGACTTATCAACTTTAAGCCTTTCTAAGAACTTCTCCATATCAATTTTTAGCCCATCCAATGTCTCAACTACCCCCTCTTTCACCGTGACTTGTACAACATTCCTGCCTTGGTGACGACAGATGCAAAGTACTCATTTAGTATTTCAGCCATGCCCTCTGCCCCCATGCGTATATCCTCTGTTTGGTCTCTAATTGGCCCCACTCCCATTTACCACCCTTTTACTATTCATATACCTATAGAAGACTTTTAGATTTCCCTTTTATGTTAGATTCCAGTCTCCTCTCATGTTCTCTTTTTGCTTCTCTTATTTCATTTTACATTCCTCTTCTGAACTTTCTATTTTCAGCTTGGTTCTCACTTCTTTCAGACCTCAGACATCAGGGATAGTGGTGGGGCGGGGTGGTGGGGGGGGGGGTGCAGGTGGAAAATGCCTCCGGCAGAGGCCCACCATGGGAGCCAAATTTAATTGTGTTAATTGTGTCATACTCATCTCATTGGTGTAGGGAATGGTGGGAAGGGTTACAGTGCAAAGTTTATGAGCTTTGGGGGGAAGTCAGGTGGGCAGCGGAAAAGTTTTGCGGGGGGGAGAGGGCACGTAATGAATTTTATGGTTATTGGGGGGGGTGGGGAGAGGGGCAATTAAATGGATTTAGATTTTTCCATTAAACTTACCTTTAAATATTTAAATTGAAAGTGAGGGCTTGATGTCCTTTAAAAAGGGCATCAGCGCCTGCGAAAAGGCAGCTGCGCCATTGCCAGGGACGGTCCGCTCACCGCCTCCAAGTTATTGGGTGGCGTGGACCGCCCCGGCCGTTTAAATGAGTCACCCGTTTAAGATCGCGGCAGCTCCACGACGTGCGGCCCACGCGGGCGGACCGCCATTGTTTACGTCCACCGCTGATTACGGCAATTGAAGTATAAATTTCGGCCCTCTTTCCCTGTTTCATCTTACTTTCAATCTCTTTCATCATCCAGGGAGCTCAGCTTTGTTTTTTCTAAATTTTCCCTCTCATGGGAATGTACCTCGACGGTACCCAGAAGAGCTCCTCTTTAAAGGCAGCCCATTGTTAGGACCATAGAAAAATTACGGCACAGAAGGAGACCATTCAGCCCATTGTGTCCGTGCCAGCTGAAAAAACTAGCCACCCAATCTAATCCCATCTTCCAGCACCTGGTCCATAGCCTTGCAGGTTACAGCACTTCAGGTAATTGTCCAGGTATCTTTTAAAAGAATTGAGGGTTTCTGCCTCCACCACTGTTCCTGGCAGTGAATTCCAGACACCCACCACCCTCTGGGTGAAAAAGGTTTTCCTCATGTCCCCTCTAATCCTTCTACCAATCACCTTAAATCTGTGCCCCTGGTAATTGACCTCACTGCTAGGGGAAACAGGTTCTTCCTGTCTCCTCTATCTAGGCCCCTCATAATTTTGTACACCTCAATTAAGTCACCCCTCAGCCTCCTCTGTTCGAAGGAAAACAACCCTAACATATCCAATCTTTCCTCATAGCTGCAACTTTCAAGCTCTGGCAACATTCTTGTAAATCTTCTCTGTACTCTCTCCAGAGCAATTATGTCCTTTCTGTAATGTGGTGACCAGAACTGTATGCAATACTCCTGCTGTGGCCAAACCAGCATTTTATACAGTTCCAGCATCACATCCCTGCTTTTGTATTCTATACCTCGGCCAATAAAGGATAGCATTCCATATGCCTTCTTCACCACTCTATCTACCTGTCCTGCATGCAGTCCAAGGTCTGTCACTTCTTCTATCCCTCTCAATATCCTCCTGTTTATTGTGTATTCCCTCACTTTATTTGCCCTCCCTAAATGCATTACCTCACACTTCTCTGGATTGAATTCCATTTGCCACTTTTCCACCCACTCTACCAAACCATTGATATCATTCTGGATTCTACAGCTATCCTCTTCACTATCAACTACACGGCCAATTTTTGTGTCATCAGCAAATTTCCCAATCATGTCTCCAACATTTAAGTCCAAATCATTAATATATACCACAAACAGCAAGGGAGCCAACACCGAGCCCTGTGGAACGCCACTGGAAACTGCTTTCCATTCGCAAAAACAACCCTCGACTACTATCCTGTCACTGAGCCAATTGTGGATCCAACTCGCCATATTCCCTTGTATCCCATGGTCTTTCATTTTACTGACCAGTCTGCCATGTAGGACCTTGTCAAATGCCTTACCAAAATCCATGTAGACCACATCCACTGTACTACCCTCATCAATCCTCCTTGTTACTTCCTCAAAAAACTCAAGTTATTAAGACATGACCTTCCCTTAACAAATCCATGCTGACTATCCCTGATTAATCTGTGCCTTTCTAAGTGGCAGTTTATCCTGTCCCTCAGAATAGATTCTAATAATGTACCCACCACCGAGGTCAGACTGACTGGCCTATAGTTATTTGGTCTATCCCTTGCACCCTTTTTAAACAATGGTACAATGCAGACCTCCAGTCGTCTGGTACCTCGCCTGTATCCAGTGAGGATTTGAAGATGCTCCTCAGAGCATCCACTATTCCCTCCCTGGCTTCCTTTAACAACCTGGGATACAATCCATCTGGCCCTGGCGATTTATCCACTTTCAAGTATGTCAGACCCTCTAGTACTTCCTCTCTCATTGTGCTCATCATATCTAACATTTCACACTCCTTTTTAACTACAATGTCTGCATCAGCCCCCTCTCCTTCGTGAAGACCGAGACAAAAAACTCGTTAAAAACCTTTCCTACATGTGTCCGGGGCCCTGTCTCCCACTCTATTTATTACTGTCGCTCAGCTCCATGCTCTGTGTATCCGGGGTCCTGTCTCCCACTCTATTTATTGCTGTCGCTCAGCTCCATGCTCTGTGTATCCGGGGCCCTGTCTCCCACTCTATTTATTGCTGTCGCTCAGCTCCATGCTCTGTGTATCCGGGGCCCTGTCTCCCACTCTATTTATTGCTGTCGATCAGCTCCGTGCTCTGTGTGTCAGTGGCCCTGTCTCCCACTCTTTTTTTTGCTGTCGCTCAGCTCTGTGTGTCCAGGGCCCTGTCTCCCACTCTATTTATTACTGTCGCTCAGCTCCATGCTCTGTGTATCCGGGGCCCTGTCTCCCACTCTATTTATTGCTGTCGCTCAGCTCCATGCTCTTGTGTATCCGGGGTCCTGTCTCCCACTCTATTTATTGCTGTCGCTCAGCTCTGTATGTCCGGGGCCCTGTCTCCCACTCTATTTATTACTGTCGCTCAGCTCCATGCTCTGTGTATCCGGGGCCCTGTCTCCCACTCTATTTATTGCTGTTGTTCAGCTCTGTATGTCCGGGGCCCTGTCTCCCACTCTATTTATTACTGTCGCTCAGCTCCATGCTCTGTGTACCCGGGGCCCTGTCTCCCACTCTATTTATTACTGTCGCTCAGCTCCATGCTCTGTGTATCCGGGGCCCTGTCTCCCACTCTATTTATTGCTGTCGCTCAGCTCCATGCTCTGTGTGTCCGGGGCCCTGTCTCCCACTCTATTTATTGCTGTCGCTCAGCTCTGTATGTCCGGGGCCCTGTCTCCCACTCTATTTATTGCTGTCGCTCAGCTCCATGCTCTGTGTGTCCGGGGCCCTGTCTCCCACTCTATTTATTGCTGTCGCTCAGCTCTGTATGTCCGGGGCCCTGTCTCCCACTCTATTTATTGCTGTCGCTCAGCTCCATGCTCTGTGTATCCAGGGCCCTGTCTCCCACTCTATTTATTGCTGTCGCTCAGCTCTGTATGTCCGGGGCCCTGTCTCCCACTCTATTTATTGCTGTTGCCGCTGCACCTCCATCTACTGCCGCTCAGCTCCCATGGTTTGTGGATCAGCTACATTGATCATGGACATCTGCTTGGGGTTTAAGGGGAACATCCAAAGGGATATTGAAACACTGGAGAAAGTACAGAATAGATTTACAAGGTTGTCACCAAATTTAAGAAGGTGCAGTTATGTGGAAAAGAGAAAACCAGATCGAGGTCTTTAATATGATGAAGGGCTTCGATAGTTCCACCGATAGGCAATTAGAACTGAATGATTCCCATTCCTGCGTGCTGTGTATGACCTGCTGTGCCTCACTCTCCCTTATGTGTTTGTTTGTGTTTGCAGTATGTTTGTCTAGCGGCCAGGAAAGCCATTGGATCTAGCCAGGTGTGTCAGAGGAATGCAGACTGTCAGAAGGAGGTCCTGCCCAGCCTGTGTGTGAAACCTTCTGTCGAAAACCAAACCAGACTGATCAGAGTCAAACACTCGTCTCCCATGGATATGTTATTTATAGGACACCCTGTGCATCTTCAATATGCAGGTTTGTAACGTTAAATATAATTCTGTAAGCATTCATTTCTGCATCAAGGATCAATAGTGCTGAATAGTAGAATATGTAATGGACCAGGCCCTATTATCCCTTCATAATGGAATTTCAGATGGATATTTTGAGGGTGATTTTGGTCCGCCTGGCATAAGAAGGTGATAAGAACTAGGAGCAGGAGTCGGCAATTCAGCCCCTCGAACCTGCTCCGCCATTCAATACAATCATGGCTGATCTCATCTTGACCTCAACACTCTCCTGCCCGTTCTCCATAACTCTTCTACCCATTTCTAATTAAATATCTGTCTATCCCCTCCTTAAATTTACCCAATGTCCCAGCATCCACCGCATTCTGTGGTAGTGAATTCCACAGATTCACGACCCTTTGAGACAAGTAATTGCTCCTCATCTCTGTTTTAAATCTTCTACTCCTTATCCTAAAACTATGACCTCTCATTCGAGATTGTCCCACAAGAGGAAACATCCTCTCTACATCTACTATGATAAAATTAGAGCAACAATTTATAACCTGTAAATAAAGCCAAGGCTCTCATGCTTTTCCTCATTGTGACTTGCTGTGTCCCTATTCAAAGTACAGCTGTATAGAAAGAAAGTCTTTCATTTATATAGCGCCTTCCATGACCTCAGGATATCCCAAAATGCTCTACAGCCAAATGAAGTAATTTTGGAGTGTAGTCCCTGTAGTAATTTAGGAAACACAGCAGTCTGTGCTGTATGATTCTATGAGCATGGAGGGAATAAAATTAAAATGAACTAGTAGTACCAGATCAGGCATCAGCAAAGTGAGGAACAATGTGGGTAGACGGCTGGAGGCTTATAGAAAGGTTAGGTGAATCGGTGGGTGTAGCCAGTGTCGGAAAGTGAGAAATAGTAGCATTTTCCAGAATAAACAGAATTAAAATATGACACTATTAAATCCAGTATTTTTAGGTGTTGTTTGAGGGATAAATATTGGCCAGGACACCATGAGATCATTTATATAAGCAAAATACTGCGGATGCTGGAAATCCGAAACAAAAACAAGAAATGCTGGATTCACTCAGCAGTTGTCAGTTCCGAAGAAGGGTCACTGACCCGAAACGTTAACTCTGCTTCTCTTTCCACAGATGCTGCCAGACCTGCTGAGTGAATCCAGCATTTCTTGTTTTTGTATGAGATCATTTATGTCTACCTGAGAGAGCAGATGGGCCTCAGTTTAATGTAAATGAAAGGTGACACCTCAGACAGTGCAGCACTCTTTCTGTACTGTACTGAAATGCCAACCTGGATTTTTATTTTTAATTAATTCATGGGATGTGGGCGACGCTGGCCAGGCCAGCATTTATTGCCCATCCCTAATTACCCTTGAGAAGGTGGTGGTGAGCTGCCTTCTTGAACCGCTGCAGTCCATTTGGGGTAGGTACATCCACAGTGCTGTTAGGAAGGGAGTTCCAGGATTTTGACCCAGCGACAGTGAAGGAACGACGATATAGTTCCAAGTCAGGATGGTGTGTGACATGGAGGGGAACTTGCAGGTGGTGGTGTTCCCATGTATTTGCTGCTTTTGTCCTTCTAGTTGATAGAGGTTGCGGGTTTAGTGTGACTATGTCAGGCTGTTGCTTGACTAGTCTGTGGGACAGCTCTCCCAAATTTGGCACAAGCCCCCAGATGTTAGTAAGGAGGACTTTGCAGGGTCGACAGGGCTGGGTTTGCCGTTGACGTTTCCGGTGCCTAGGTCGATGCCGGGTGGTCCGTCCGGTTTCATTCCTTTTTATTAACTTCATAGCGGTTAGATACAACTGAGTGGCTTGCTAGGCCATTTCAGAGGGCTAAAGGACATTACTGAACCAGATGGGTTTTTACAACAATCGACAATGGTTTCATGGCTTTTAATTCCAGATTTATTAATTAAATTCAAATTCCACCTTCTGCTGTGGTGGGATTTGAACCCATGTCCCCAGAGAAATAACCTCAGTCTCTGGGTTACTAGTCCAGTGATAATACCACTACGCCACCGCCTACCCCATATGGGGTTAAGTCTCTGGAGTGGAACTTGACCTGACAATCTTGTGACCCGGAGGAAAGAGTGCCACCCACTGAGCCAAGGCTGACTCTTGTAGTTGGTGGCACAGCCTCTGCACTTGACAGTTGGCTGTATGGCCAGATCCACGTCAAGCTGCTGATTCTGTCCTAAACGAGCTTCTGATCTCAAGTATCTAGAGAAATGTCTGTCAAGGGAGGGGAGGGCAGCTGAGAAGATGAGTCAGCCTGCGCCACACTCACTCCCACATCTTAGTGCCCAGTGAGAGCAGCGCTGGCAGAGCCTGGGAACTGGTTACATGTCAGCCCCTCTTGTGGCCAGTGATGTGGGGGAAAATAGCTCGAAATCTTACATGGGAATCATGGCCTAGTCCATTAGTGAGATATTTTCAACCACTGGGATGTAAAGGACTGTTGTTTGGAACCTCAATTAATTCAGTGCTTGATTCCCAGTTCAGACATATTTAATTACATTTCCCTGTTTTGCCTCTAAGTTTTCCTCTAACTCAGGCCATTAATAGTGTGTCATGCAACAATAATGTGCTCCTCAGTGGAGAGGAGAAGACTGGCATTAAACCGTCTCTGCTTTGATTGTACCAGTATCCCTCACTTCCCTCGCTGACCCCACTTCAATCTGTGTCAAACCCTGCAAAAACTATTCCCCCCAAGTTGCAAACTTCTCCCATATAGACATTGGAAGACCAAAGCTCTCGCTTTCAGTCTCTGCCATAGAATCTCCTCTCTCACCACTCATTTTACTCCATCTCTGGCCACTGCCTCAGGCTGAAATAGACTGTTTTGCAGCCTCTGAAATCCATTCAATCCAGTGCTGAACTTCAGACATCGTATCCTTGCCTTCACAAATGCCGTTGACTTCCGCCTCCCTCTGTAACATCTGCCCCACCTCGGCCCATCTGCTGTTAAAAACCTCACCCATGTTTTCGTCACCCCTCACCCTCCACAAGCCTCAATTACACTAACACCACTGCTTGTCCTCCCATTCTCCATAGCCTCCATTATGTCCATCGCTGTGCTTGTTGAAACCTGCCCAGCTTCCCTGTCACCCCCATCCACTCTGACCTACATTGGCTGCTGTTCCCAATATTCTGCAGATTTAAAGTATCTCTCCTCATGGCTACACCCTTCTCTTTATAATTCCCTGCAGCCTTGCAAACCATAGTGTGCTCCATGAACTTGCAGTTCATCCATGACTCTGATCTCCTGTGCATCCCTCCCCTGCCCTTTACCTTGTCATCAGTGGCTGAGCCATTAGCTGCCTACACTCCACACTGTCTCTCCACCTCCCTCTTCTCCAATTAACACTATCCTTACAATCCACGTCCTTCACCAAGCTTTTGGTCACCTCTGCGAATCTTTCCTCCTTTGGGTTGGTATCATCTTTCTGCATGTATGTAAAGCTCCTTGTGACATTTGTAATGGAGTGATCTAGCACCAAAACAGGCCCTTCAGCCCATCAAGTCCTCACCAACCATCAACCACCCATTTATACTAATAGTACATTAATCCCATTTTCCCTCACACATCCTCACCTTCCCTCAATTCTCCTACCACCTACCTACACTAGGGGCAATTTTTTTTTTACAATGGCCAATTTACCTATTAACCCGCAAGTCTTTGGCATGTGGGAGTAAGCTGGAGCACCCGGAGGAAACCCACACGGTCACAGGGAGAACTTGCAAACTCCGCACGGGCAGTACCCAGAACCAAACCCAGGTCACTGGAGCTGTGGCGTTAACCACTGCACCACTGTACCGTCCTGCATTAAAGGTTATAAATAATAGTTGTTGTGCTGCTGGAACATGTTGAATGACTCTGAATTTTTGTGATTACATTATTTTAAAACCAATGTGATCAGGCCAGTGATTAAACCTGGTACATACGAATTCGGAGCAGGAGTAGGCCACTCAGCCCCTTAAGCCGGCTCTGCAAATCAGTAAGATCATGGCCAACGTGATTGTAACCTCGACTCCACATTCTCGCCTACCCCTAATAACCTTCCACCCTTTGTTTATCAAGAATCTATCTACCTCTTTCTTAAAAATATTCAAAGACTCTGCTTCCACCACCTTTTGAGGAAGAGAGTTCCAAAGACTCACAACCCTCTAAGAGAAAAACATTTCTCCTCATCTCTCTCTTAAATGGTTGACCCCTTATTTTTAAACAGTGACCTCTAGTTCTAGATTCCCCCACAAGAGGAAACATCCTTTCCACATCCCTCAGAATCTTATATGTTTCAATCAAGTCGCCTCTCAATCTTCTATTCTCCAGTCTGGTCTGTCCAACCTTTCCTCACAAGACAACCTGTCCATTCCAGGTATTAGTCTAGTAAACCTTCTCTGAACTGCTTCCAATGCATTTACATCCTTCCTTAAATAAGGAGACCAATACTGTACACAGTGGCATTGTCATCAATGCCCTGTATAACTGTAGCATAACCTCCCTAATTTTGTATTTAATTCCCCTCACAATAAACAATAACATTCTATTAACTTTCCTAATTACTTGCTGAACCTGCATATTAACCTTTTACAATTCATACATGAGGACACCCAGATCCCTCTGCATCTCAGAGCTCTGCAATCTCTCACCATTTAGATAATATGCTCATTTTTTATACTTCCTGCCAAAATGGACAATTTCACACTTTCCCATATTATACACCATTTTCCAGATCTTTGCCCACTCACTTAACCTATCTATATCCCTTTGGAGCCCCCTTATGTCCTCTTCACAGTGGCGCAGTGGTTAGCACTGCAGCCTCACAGCTCCAGCGACCCGGGTTCAATTCTGGGTACTGTCTGTGTGGAGTTTGCAAGTTCTCCCTGTGTCTGTGTGGGTTTTCTCTGGGTGCTCCGGTTTCCTCCCACAAGCCAAAAGACTTGCAGGTTGGTAGGTAAATTGGCCATTATAAATTGTCACTAGTATAGGTAGGTGGTAGGGAAATATAGGGACAGGTGGGGATGTGGTAGGAATATGGGATTAGTGTAGGATTAGTATAAAATGGGTGGTTGATGGTCGGCACAGACTCGGTGGGCCGAAGGGCCTGTTTCAGTGCTGTATCTCTAAATTAAACTAAACTAAAAACTTCCTGCCTATCTTTGTGTCAACAGCAAATTTAGCAACAATACCTTTGGTCCCTTCATCTAAGTCATTTATATAAATTGTAAAAAGTTGAGGCCCCAGCACAGATCCCTGTGGCACACCACTCATTACATCTTGCCAACCAGAAAAAGACTCATTTATGCTGGCTCTCTGTTTCCCGTTAGCTAGCCAAATGTCTATCCATGCCAATACGTTATCCCTGACACCATGTGCTTTTATTTCCCGCCATAACCTTTGATGTGGCACCTTATCAAATGCCTCCTAGAAATCTAAGTCCAAAAAAAAATTACATCCACCCTTTATCCACAGCACATGTTACTTCTTCAAACAACTCCAATAAATTGGTTAAACATGACTTCCCTTTCACAAAACCATCTTGACTCTGCCTGATTACCTTGAATATTTCTAAGTGCTCTGCTATAAAGTCTCTAATAAGAGCTTCTAACATTTTCCCTATAATACATGTTAAGCTAACTGGCCTGTAGTTTTTGCTTTCTGTCTCCCTTTTTGAATAAAGGTGTTACATTCACCATTTTCTAATCTAATGGAACCTTCCCCAAATCTAGGGAATTTTGGAAAATCAAAACCAAAGCATCAACTATCTCACTAGCCACTTCTTTTAAGACCCTAGGATGAAAGTAGAGTTTCTGCTGCTCACTTTTTTCACACTGTTTATATATACTCTGATGGTGATGCATTTTACCCAGTGCTAGGCCTACTGCTTTTTTTGATATACATATATGACTTGGATAATAGAATACAGAGTAAAATTTCAAGATTTGTAAATGATACCAAACTTGGGAGGTGGGGCAGATAGTGAGGATGATACCATTCGACTGCAAAGGACAGACATAGGGTAGCAGAATGGGCATCAAGAGGAAGATGAAATTTAATACAGAGAAATGTGAGGTGATACATTTTGGAAAAAGGGATAGGGAGAGGTGATAGAGACTAAATGGTACAGTTCAAAAGAGTGTACAGGGAAAGAGGGACCTGGGGCCTCATGTGCATAGATCCTTGGAGATGATAGCACGTATTGAGAGAGTGGTTACCAAAACATATGGGATCTTGGGCTTCAAAAATAGAAGTATTGCATACAGGGAGGTTATGCTGAACCTTTATGAAGCTTTGGTTAGGCCTCAACTGAAGTATTGCATCCAGTTCTGGTCACCATACTTCAGGAAGGATGTGTGTGTCCTTGACAGGATGTAGAGGAGATTGCCCAGAATGGCTCCATGGATGAGGGATTTTAGTTACAAGGTTAGGTTGGAAAAGCTGGGTTTGTTTTCATTGGAGCAAAGGAAATTGAAGGGAGATCTGACAGAGGTATACAAGATTATAACAGGTTTAGATAAGATAGGCAAAGAAAAGCTGTTCCCATTCACTGATAGTACGGGACTAGGGGACACAAATTGAAGGATTTGGGCAAGCGGTGCAGGGGAGGATGTGAGAAAAACTTATTTTTAAACAGTGAGTGGTAATGACCTGGAACTCGCTGCCTATGAGGGTGGTGGAAGCAGAGACAATGAATGATTCCAAAATAAAATTGGATGCTGCCCTTGAGGGAAATAAACTTGCAGGGCTACAGAGATAAAGGAGAGTAATGGGCTGAGTGAATTGCTCCACGGAGAGCAGGCATGGACCTGATGGGCCGAATGGTCTCCTTTTGTGTTCTATGAGTCTATTCATATCAATTAACTTCACCCATTGTAATTGAGTTTAATGCAATTTCACCCATTTCCTCTAATGGAATGAGATAAAGTGAAAATTCGGTAAGTGTAGATTTGTGCTGAACAGATGCTCTGCTGCTTTCCATCACCTTTGAACTGTTTGTATGCCTTGCAAAAACCATCTTTTAAAACAATTAGGGCTACACAATGAATTATGTTTTGATTCATATTGAGTCCTAGAATGTAGAAGAAGTTATATATATTTAGATTGTTGATAGATGAAAGCTGAAATCCAGATTTAAAACTAACAGCCTCTGTTTAATTCTGAAACTGACATCAGGCTGTAGCCCCTGTGTTTAACAGTTTTTTTTCACAACTTGATACAATGCATCATATCCTAATGACGTTCATCGTGATATTGCTGGAGATTGGGGCCTCACGGGCTGGGGATTGGAGCTTCATGGGCTGGAGATTGGAGCTTCATGGGCTGGAGATTGGGGCTTCACGGGCTGGTGATTGGAGCTTCATGGGCTGGAGATTGGGGCTTCACGGGCTGGTGATTGGAGCTTCATGGGCTGGAGATTGGGGCTTCACGGGCTGGAGATTGGAGCTTCACGGGCTGGTGATTAGGGCCTCACGGGCTGGTGATTGGAGCTTCACGGGCTGGTGATTGGAGCTTCATGGGCTGGAGATTGGGGCTTCACGGGCTGGAGATTGGGGCCTCACGGGCTGGTGATTGGGGCCTCACGGGCTGGAGATTGGGGCCTCACGGGCTGGAGATTGGGGCCTCACGGGCTGGAGATTGGAGCTTCATGGGCTGGAGATTGGGGCCTCACGGGCTGGAGATTGGAGCTTCATGGGCTGGTGATTGGGGTCTCACGGGCTGGTGATTGGAGCTTCATGGGCTGGTGATTGGGGCCTCACGGGCTGGTGATTGGAGCTTCACGGGCTGGAGATTGGGGTCTCACTGGGGTGGCGGGGGGAGGCGATTGCGGCCTCACTGGGGGGGCGATTGGGGCCTCACTGAGGGGAGCAATTGGGGCCTCACTCGGGGGGGGGAGCAATTGGGGCCTCACTGAGGGTGGCTATTAGGGCCTCACTGTGGGTGGCGATTAGGGCCTCACTGAGGGTGGCTATTAGGGCCTCACTGGGGGTGGCGATTAGGGCCTCACTGGGGGTGGCGTTTGGGGTCTCACTTGTGGGGGTGGAGGGTGATTGAGGCCTCAAGGGCTGATAGGGCTATTTCATGCTCTTGATGTGCTTCCTGTGATGATGATATGTACCTCTTTGTTCACAGTGAGCCTTACCAACTACATGCCACGGTTTGGATTTCTACACCTGGACATCCCTGTAGTGATTGAAACATTTTGCAAGTATCCTTTTCTTATTATCAGAACCACATAGCTGCCAGTGAGAGATGGATGGAATTGCGTTTGAAGTGCACAGAATAAGTTGAGTGCAAATGAGAAGAGTTGATTTGAATCTGCACTATTCGACTCCAAATACTAGCAATGGAGTTTCCCCCAGTGCCCCTTTCATCTGTCCAATTGACCCATGCTGCCAGGTTTGTGGCCTTCATCTATAGGCCAGAAATTCCCAGGCCACAGGAGCATACCTCAGTCTTTGGGAAACCTGTGCCTTGTGTTTCAGCATTTTGGTGTAGTTTTTTGAATTCTTGTGCTGCCTCAACCAGCTGTGCCAAAATTAAGGGTTGTGTCTTTGCGGTCATAGTATTAAAGCTCAGAAGTTTGGCCCGTCGTGCCTGTGTCAGTTTGAGTTCTTTAACTGGAACTGCCTATCTAATCCTATTTCCTGCCCTTTCCCTGCATTTTTTTTTGAGTTTAGTTTAGTTTAGTTTAGAGATACAGCACTGAAACAGGCCCTTCGGCCCACCGAGTCTGTGCCGACCATCAACCACCCATTTATATACTAATCCTACAGTAATCCCATATTCCCTACCACCTACCTAGGGGCAATTTACAATGGCCAATTTACCTATCGCCTGCAAGTCTTTGGCTGTGGGAGGAAACCGGAGCACCCGGCGAAAACCCACGCAGACACAGGGAGAACTTGCAAACTCCGCACAGGCAGTACCCAGAATCGAACCCGGGGTCCCTGGAGTTGTGAGGCTGCGGTGCTAACCACTGCGCCGCCCAAATTAATTGAATTTAAATTCCACCAGCTGCCCTGGTGGGATTTGAACCTGTGTCCCCAGGACATTAGCCTGAGCCGCTAGATTACTAGCCCAATGACATTATCACTACGCCATCGTCTCCCCTCATCTTTTTATAGTCTTCCTTTTCAAGTCCTTATCCTTATCTCTTTGAAACAGTGTTTAGCCTCTACCTCAATAGGCCCTTGTGATAAAGGTCTTCATGTTTTAATAACAGTTGGTGTGAAAAGATATCTTCTAACCTCCCGCTTCACTATTCCAGTGATGATCCTTAATCTGTTTCCCCTTATGACCGATACACTAACAAGTGCAAACAGTCTTTCACTACTTACAGTCTCCAAACTTTCCATCATTTGGAAAGCCTATAACAGAACCCCTTAATCCTCGGTACTATTGTAAACTGCTTTACCCCTTCTTTGCTTCGATTTTTCCTCCCCTGTAAGATTTGCCCCTGTTCCCTGCCTTACCTGGTGAAATCCCCACCCTCCTGCCCCAAGGCCTTCCTGCTCTGTTTACACCTTTCTGTGAGTACTTGTTCCATGATTTATGGTGTTCCATGTAATTTCCCTCCAAAATTACTGAACTTGTCTGTGTCATCAGTATACAGCGCTCTATATCAATCTGACAGCTTCAGTCTCCCTGAAACACTCCTCTCCCGCCTGGGAGATGGTCACCACTTCCCTTCCTCTGCCTTTCTTTTCCTTCCTGCTCTTGTGTGTTCCCAGTTGCTTCTCAAGCACAACAACGTTTGAGTGAGTCCATCCTGGAGACCGCCCTTTCAGCTGTGGTTATCATCGACAGTCCTGCTTTTCAAGAACTCTCCCACCAAGCAAGTTCTGGGCAACACAGATTGGCACTGTCCTGCTGCACTAAAAAGATTCAAAACTAAAGTAACTCCAACCCAGCCACACCTCTGCACTGTGCTGCAGCTCCGGTCATCCTTTCTCTACTGCTTGTGCCCTCTTCTCTCTCCATTCATTCTGGCTAGTCGTCATCCATTGTTATGCCATTTAATAAGCAGGGTAAAACCCCTTTGTAGCTTTGAAATGGGGTGCTGATCATTTGGGGAGTACACCATTTAATAGTTAAGTGGTTGTGCATTGTCTCTTTTTAAAACAAAAATTAAGAAAACTATTGAAACTAGGTTAGACTGTGCAGTCATCTGGCAGCTGGGCAGTAGAACTAAGGTATGGTATTGGTTATATTACTGGACTAGCAGCCCAGAGGCTTGAATTAACAATCCACCCAACATGAGTTCAAATCCCACCGTGCCAGTTGAAAAAATTTAATTCAGTTTAAAAGAAACTGGAAATAAAAAGCTGGTATTAGTAAAAGCCGCCATGAAACAGTTGGTTTAGTCAAAAAATAAACTGGTTCACTAATGAAGGGAACTTTGCCAGTGATAACAATTATCCTGAGAATTAATAAGTAAAAAACTGCTTTTGGTCAGATGTGAAAATGATAAACAGTTCAGTAATGATTGGTTTCCTTGATTGTACTGTCCCAGATACCTGATTTCCCTCTCTGGAGCTCTAGCTGTCATCAATGCTGTGCCCTGTTTTGCCCTGGATGGGCAGTGGATGTTGAGTTCGTTTCTGGAAGCTACGCTAAGTTCTCTGATTGTAGAGAAGCAGAACCGAGAACTCGTTGGATTTTTTATCTTGCTGTTTGGCAGTGCCCTGCTAGCTGCTAATGTAGTTCTGGGGCTTTGGATGGTAACCACTAGGTAGCGCTTTCAGCCTGCCCTGGACTAGCGCACACTTGGGGGGTTACATCTTTCATCCGTGCCTTCCTAGCACCCCCTCCCTCCCATCTGAGTAGACATTGGGGAAATTGACAAGCACAGTCCAAGATTTTAACAGACAAAGAAAACCACGGTTTGTGCCCACGAGATTTTGTGCTGACTATTATTCCAGGTGAAGCTCCTTGTTGGGAGCGTGCAGTCGGAAAACCTGCTGTATAGCTGTCGTACAGTATTGCGCATTGTGTCATATTGTGACGTTTAATTCCGAGCAATGATGGAATTTGCATTTTACGTTTCCTACTGCCTTTTTAGACTGATAATTTCATTTGGAAACTTCTCGTGAGGTATCCTGTCGAATGTCAGTGAGCACCAAGTGCTCATCTTGGCGTCCAGGAAGCACCAACTAAAAAGTGCTTCATTCTGAACATGCCTGTGATTCAAGCAGCCCCCTCTGGAGAAGCATATCCATCTAACAAATGTGCACATGGGTCTGAAATTGCTGCTGTCTGAAGTTAAAATCAAAAGTAATGATCAGTTAAAAAGAAACACTGGAAAAGTGAATTAAAACAACAAATGGTGGAAATACACAGCAGGTGAGTTGGTATCTATGAAAAGACAACAGATGTTCGGACTGGTCGGATGTAAAAATGATGAAGACGACACTCCAGAACTAGTAACCAGTCTTGTCGCTCTACAGATACTGTCAGTCCTGCTATGTATTCCCAACTTGTTTAGTTTCCATTTACAATAAATCACCAGGATTTTTTTTCTTGAATGGACTGAGTGTCCAAGTAGTTGTATATGGTTTTAACCTGTCTAATGACGACTTTATGTGCTGCTTGAGACTGGAAATAGAAATGATACATGACTGCTAATGTACAGCACTTGCCAACAAAAAGTATCCGTTTATACCACACGTTCTGTGCGATGTATTTCTGATATTGCACTCCGTTACATAGCAGCTGTGACATTGCCCAGCCTATTTTACACTCAGAGGAATCATTGGGCCCTTTAAAAATCATAATAAATGTAACCAAAATTAAATCTCTCTCAGATAGAGAGACACTGCTGTCATGGTATAAACAGTATACTATATGTTGAAAGTTTTACTGTGACTTTGAATCCATTTTGAATTGTGTTTTTACTAGAAGAAGCAGAATGAAGTGCTCCAATACAGTGCATGTGCTGTACAGGTTTCCATACTGGATGATAGTTGAGTGTGTCTGTGTTTGGTTGAACACTGATCTATTTTCAGGCAGGTGAACCGATTGTTTCTTTCCATTTCAGCCCTCCTGCACCAACAGATGCCTTTCATTACTAGTTTTTGCAATTTCCTAATTTTCTTGCCTTTTCATTGTCTTTTGTGTTCTTTTAATGTCTTCCCATTGACTCACAGTTCTTTTTAACAATTACCAGCTTATTCAGATGGTATCACATTCCTCCCGTGAACTTCCTCTTTAATTGGAGTCATTCCTCTCCCCACACCATCACCTTTTAATCAGTGTTTGCTCAAACTTTGTTTCTAGTGGTGACCTAGTCCGTTAGCCAGTCTGTTCTGTCTACAGATGGTGATGGACCGACCTGCTGTGTGTTTGTAGTGTTGTGTGGTTCTGCTCTAATCTCTCCTTGGCTCTGTGTTTACAATTTCTAAAATATTATTCCTGTGTTAGTGAGAGAATTTGTGATGACAATCTTGTGATGTTAAAAGCTGTAACTCCATATGTGATTTGACGTCTGTATTTTACTTTTCATCGTTGAATGGATGGGTGATGCTGGCAGGGCAACATTTATTGGCCATCCACAGTTACTGTGGAAACTGAGTGACTTTTAAGAGTTAACCACTTGTGGGCCAGGCCAGGTAAAGGTGTCCAACTCCCTTCCCTGAAGGATATTGGTGAACCTATTGCACTACTATAATTCAGTTACGTTGTACGCATGTTTTCTCCCCTCCTGCATCAGGCTGGCCCAGTCAGATAATCACTCGTACCTTCTGGTCTTCCAGCAGCAACCATTCGCCACCTTAATGCAGGTGAGGGAGGAATTATTCCCTCCTGTCCAGCAGCGAAATGATTAGCAAGCAGGTGAAATCATTGCTGCATCACTGCCAGCGTAATATTGATCCAGTGTCCGAAGTCTGAATTTGGTGGATCTATGGAAGAATATCGTGTTTGCACTACACAGTAGAGTATTTGTCTTGTCCATGTTGCTTTTCTGTAAAATAAGTGACCCTCTGTTTTGTAATGATCTCATGTCTGCATTAAATAACTTTGTAGCCACAGGATCTGGGAAAATTTGATTATGAATTTTAGAGATTGGAATAAGTTCTGACCAAAATGTGTGACTGAGAACAATACCTCCCTTTTCCTTCCCTGGTGAAGACAGTTCAGATTTTCCAAAGTGTTTTGTTATTTTATGCAGAGAATTAATACGATCTGGAAGCAGATTCAAAAGTAAGGAAAAATTAACGGGACTGATTTACAGGGAGGAAGAACAGGTGTTTCAAAGAGCTGGGACAGGCACAATGGCCGTGTAGCCCTGTATCAATCCAAAACTAATCCCACTGCCCCATTCTTTCCCCATAGCCCTGTATCAATCTCAAACTAATCCCACTGCCCCACTCTCTCCCCATGGCCCTGTATCAAACCCAAACTAATCCCACTGCCCGACTCTCTCCCCATGGCCCTGTATCAAACCCAAACTAATCTCACTGCCCCATTCTCTTCCCATAGCCCTGTATGAATGTAATATTTAATGCCTCATTGTGATTAGATCTTTAGTTTATGCATAAGTGAATCTGAATGGAATAAAAATGTTGTCTTCATGCTTACAGAGAATCTTTTACACCTGGAATGTTTTGAGGCTGATGCCACAGGACAGCATAATCTGGGAGAAGGATGTAGCTCAACTCCAAAAAAATTGTTACACCTGAAGAGGACTGAAAACTCCAATTCTGTTAGAAAATCTTTAGAGGTGGATATAAGGTTTTGAGGATATCAGTGAGTGGCAGGAGGATATTGAATATCTCCACATAGGCAACAGAGAAGCACCTCAGTAACAGGCTCGCTGGTGTCCCCAACTTCCTCCCCCTCAGTACCAAAGCTCACAGAAGAAAGGCATTCGTACATGTAATATATCTGAGCTTGCCTTAAACAATGGCAACTTGCATTTATATAGCACCTTCAATGTAGAAAAAACATCCCAAGGCACGTCACAGAAGTGCAGTGACAGAAATCAATGCAACGTCAAAAATGGAGATATTAAGAGCTACAACAGCAGAGAGAATCCTTCCTCCAATGTCCCAGAAACTAGTCCAGATGGAGGTGAGAGAGCAAATGTTATGGCATGGACTCAGAAGGACATGGTTATGTAAGTTCCTGCATTCTTCGCTGTGAGATTACCAGCAATAAACTTAATGAACTAGAATCTTAATAAAAAAGGAGCTATTAGGACAGATGACCAAAAGCTTGTTCACAGAGGTAGGTTTTAAGGAGCATGCTTAAAAGGAGGAGAGAGGAGGAAAAGTTTAGGGAAGGAATTCCTGAGCTTAGGTCTGAGGCAGCTGAAGATACAGCCACCAATAGTCGAGCGATGAAAATCAGGGATGTGCAAGAGGCCATAATTGGAGGGTCAAGGAGATCACGAAGGTGGTAGGGCCAGAGGAGATTACAGAGATAGGGAGATGGGAGGCCATGGAGGGATTTGAAACCAAGGAGAATTTGAAAATTGACCCAATGCCGGACCAGGAGCCAATATGGGTCCCGGAGCACAGGGTGGTGGGTGAACGCAACTTGATGTGAGTTAGGATAAGGGCAGCAGAGTCATGTAAAGTCATGAAGTCTATGTTTAAGCTTCAGTCTTATTAGTAAGTAACTGAATTAACTAAACTCTAATTGTGTTCAATAAACTCATTATTCAATGCTTTTAACTTGGCACTACTAAAATAAAAGCAAAATACTGCAGATGCTGGAGATCTGAAACAAACAAAAAGTGCTGGAAAATACTTAGCAGGTCTGGCAGCATCTGTGGAGAGAGAAGCAGAGTTAACGTTTCAGGTCTGTGACCTTTCATCAGAACTGGCAAAGGTTAGAAAAGAATTAGGTTTTAAGAAAGTGAAGAGGAGGGGGGGTGGAGGAGAGAACAAAGAGGAAGGTGTTTGATAGGGCAGAGGGAGAGTAAATAACAAAGCTGTCCTGGGACAAAGGCAAAGTGTGTGTTAATGCTTGTGGTGAAAGACAAAGCATTAGTCCAGAGAGAGTGTTAATAGTAGAATAATGAGCAGCTCTGACTACATGAAAAGCAGGCACATGATTAAAAAATAAAATATTAAAAAAGGCCAGTCATGCTCTGAATGCATCTATTTTAATGCAAGGAGTCTTTCTAGTAAGACAGATGAATTGAGGGCATTGATTAGCACATGGGATTTATGATATTGCTATCACAGATCCCCAAAGACACATTGTACAGCGAGCTCGCCACTGGTATCAGACCCACCGGCCGTCCATGTCTCCGCTATAAAGACGTCTGCAAACGCGACATGAAATCGTGTGACATTGATCACAAGTCGTGGGAGTCAGTTGCCAGCATTCGCCAGAGCTGGCGGGCAGCCATAAAGACAGGGCTAAATTGTGGCGAGTCGAAGAGACTTAGTAGTTGGCAGGAAAAAAGACAGAGGCGCAAGGGGAGAGCCAACTGTGCAACAGCCCCGACAAACAAATTTCTCTGCAGCACCTGTGGAAGAGCCTGTCACTCCAGAATTGGCCTTTATAGCCACTCCAGGCGCCGCTTCACAAACCACTGACCACCTCCAGGCGCGTATCCATTGTCTCTCGAGATAAGGAGGCCCAAAAGAAAAAGAAGAAAGAAAGAATCACAGAGACATGGTTGAGGGAGGGGCAGGACTGGCAGCTCAATATTCCAGGGTATAGAATCTTCAGGCGTGACGGGAGGGGATAAAAGAGGAGGTGGCATTGCACTGTTGATCAATTACTGCAGTAAGGAGGGATGATATTTGAGAAGGTTCTTCAAATGAGGCCATATGCGTAGAACTTAAAAACAAAAAGGGGGCAATCACTTGGCTGGGAATGTACTACAGGCCTCCAAACAGGGAGAGATAGAGGAGCAGAGATGGAGGCAAATCTCAGAAAGGTGTAAAAATAGTATAGTAATAATAGTAGGGAATTTCAGCTTACCTAATATCAACTGGGATAGTCTTAGTGGAGAAGGCTTAAAGGAGGCGGAATTCTTAAAATGCATACAGGAGATCTTTTTGAGCCAGTACGTAGAACGTTCGACAAGAGAAGGGGCAATACTGGACCTAATCCTAGGGAATGAAGCTGGACAAGTGGTAGGAGTGTCAATGGGGGAGCATTTCAGGAATAGTGACCATAACTCTAAGATTTAAGGTAATTGTGGGAAAGAACAAAGCCGGGCCAGAAATAAAGGTACTGAAGTGGGGGAAGGCCGATTTCTATTTGATAAAACAGGATCTGGCCAGAGTGGACTGGGAGCAGCTACTTGACGGAAAGTCTACATCTGACCAGTGGGAGTCATTCAAAGTGGAAATAGTGAGAGTTCAGAGCCAACATGTACTCATTAAGGTGAAGGGTAGGGCCAACAAGTCCAGGGAACCCTGGATGTCAAGGGATATAGAGGATTGGATCAGGGGGAAAAAAGTAGGCTTATGGCAGATTCGGAGCGCTGAAAACAGCGGAGGCACTAGAGGAGTATAGAACGAGTAGGGGGGTACTAAAAAAAGTAATTAGGAGAGCGAAGAGGGGACATGACAAAACACTGGCGGTCAATTTAAAGGAAAATCCTAAGGCATTTCATAAGTATATTAAGGGCAAGAGGATAACAGGGAAAGAGTAGGGACCAAAGTGGCAAACTGTATGTGGAATCGGAGGACATAGGTGAGGTTTTAAATGATTACTTTTCATCTGTTTTCACTGTGGAGAAGGACGATGTCGGTGTCGAGATCAGGAAGGGGGATTGTGATATACGTGAACATATTAACATTGAAAGGGAGGAAGTATTAGATGTATTAGCAGGCTTAAAAGTGGATAAATCCCCGACCCAGATGAGATGTATCCCAGGCTGTTGTGTGAGGCAAGGGAGGTGATAGAGGGGCTCTGACACAAATTTTCAAATCCCCTCCAGCCACCAGGAGAGGTACCAGAGGATTGGAGGACAGCGAATGTGGTACCATTATTTAAGAAGGGTAGCAGGGATAAACCAGGTAATTACAGGCCGGTGAGTCGAACATCACTGGTTGGGAAACTATTGGAAAAAATTCTGAGGGACAGGATTAATCTGCACTTGGAGAGGCAGGGATTAATCAGGGATAGTCAGCATGGCTTTGTCAGGGGGAGATCGTGTCTAACTAACTTGATTGGATTTTTCAAGGTGGTGACTGGAGGTGTAGATGAGGGTAAAGCAATTGATGTAGTCTACATGGACTTCAGTAAGGCTTTTGAGAAGGTCCTGCATGGGAGATTGGTTAAGAACGTAAGAACCCATGGGATCCAGGGCAATTTGGATCCAAAATTGGCTTAGTGGCAGGAGGCAGAGGGTGATGGTCGAGGGTTGTTTTTGCGTGTGGAAGTCTGTGACCAGTGGGGTACCACAGGAATCGGTGCTGGGACCCTTGCTGTTTGTAGTGTACATTAATGATTTAGACGTGAATATAGGAGGTATGATAAGTACGTTTGCAGATGACACGAAAATTAGTGGTGGTGTAAATAGCGATGAGGAAAGCCTTAGATTACAGGACGATATAGATGGGCTTTTAAGATGGGCAGAGCAGTGTCAAATGGAATTTAATCCTGAGAAATGTGAGATGTTGCATTTTGGGGGGACTAACAAGGCAGTGGAATATACAATGGATGGTAGGACCCTAGGAAGTACAGAGGGTCAGAGGGACCTTGGTGTACTTGTCCATAAATCACTGAAGGCAGCAGCACAGGTAGATATGGTGGTTAGAAAGGCATATGGGATACTTGCTTTTATCAGCCGAGGCATAGAATATAAGAGCAGGGAGGTTATGATGGAGCTGTATGAAATGCTAGTTAGGCCACAGCTGGAATACTGTGTACAGTTCTGGCACCACACGAGAGGAAGGATGTGATTGCACTGGAGAGGGTGCAGAGGAGATTCACCAGGATGTTGCCTGGGCTGGAGCATTTCAGCTATGAAGAAAGACTGGATAGGCTAGGGTGTTTTCCGTAGAACAGAGAAGGCTGAGGGGAGACCTGATTGAGGTATACAAAATTATGAGAGGCATTGATAGGTTAAATAGGAAGAATCTTTTTCCCTTAGCAGAGGGGTCAATAACCAGGGGGCATAGATTCAAGGTAAGGGGCAAAAGGTTTAGAGGGGATTTGAGGAACAAATTTTTCACCCAGCGGGTGGTTGGAATCTGAACCTCACTGCCTGAAGAGGTACAGGCAGGAATCCTCACAACATTTAAGAAGTATTTAGATGAGCACTTGAAACGCCATAGCAAACAAGGATACAGGCCAAGTGCTGGAAAATGGGATTAGAATAGTTAGGTGCTTGATGGCCAGCACAGACACGATGGGCCAAAGGGTATGTTTCTGTGCTGTATAACTCTATGACTCTATGAAGTTATTGAACTCAATGTTCAGTCTGCATGGCTGTAGAGTGCCTAATCGAAAGATCAGTTGCTGTTCCTCGAGCTTGCGTTGATGGTCACTGGAACGCTGCAACAGGACAAAGATAGAAATGTGGGCATGAGAGCCGGGGGGAAATGTTGAAATGGTAAGCAGCCGGAAGCTCGGGGTCATGCTTACGGACTGAGTGGAGGGGTTCCGCAACGCGGTCACCCAATCTGGGTTTGGTCTCTCTAGTGTGGAGGCGACCACTTTGTGAGCAGCGAATACAGTACAAGTAAATTGCTGCTTCACCTGAAAGGAGTGTTTGGGGCCTTGGATAGTGAGGAGAGATGAGGTAAATGGGCAGGTATTACACCTCCTGTGATTGCAGGGGAAGGTGCCATGGGAAGGAGACGTGGCATCAGGGGGAAGTGGAGGAGTGGACCAGGGTTTTACGGAGGGAACGATCCCTTCGGAATGCTGACAGGGGAAGGGAGGGGAAGATGCGTTTGGTGGTGGTTTGGTGGCAACACGCTGGAGGTGGCGGAAATGGCAGTGGATGATCCTTTGGATGTGGAGGCTGGTGGGGTGGAAACTGAGGACAAGGGGAACCCTGTTGCGGTTCTTGGAGGGAGGGGAAGGTGTGAGGGCAGAAATACGGGGGGGTCGGACACGGTTGAGGGCCCTGTCAACCACAGTGGCGGGGGTGGGGGGAGGGGGGTTGTGTTTGATCGGGCCCTCAACCGTGTCTGGCCTATTTCCTGCACTTCTGCCCTCACCCCCTTCCCCTCCCACTCAGGACTGTGCCAGGGTTCCCCTTGTCCTCACTTTCCACTCACCAGCCTCCACATCCAAAGGATCATCCTCTGTCATTTCCACCATGTCCAGCGTGATGACACTGCCAAACGCATCTTCACCTCCACTGTCAGCATTCCGAAGGGATCGTTCCCTCCGTGACACCCTGGTCCACTCCTCCATAACCCCCACACCTCGTCCCAGTGAACATCAAAGCAAACTTGAGGAGCAGCACCTGATCTTTCGATAAGGCACTCTACAGTCTTGCAGACTGAACATTGAGTTCAATAATTTCAGAGCATGACTGGTCTTTTTTAATATCTTATTTTTTAACCATGTGCCGGCTTTTCATGTAGTCAGAGCTGTTCATTATTCTGCTATTAACACTCTCTCTGGACTAATGCTTTGTCTTTCACCACAAGCATTAACACACACTTTGCCTTTGTCCCAGGACAGCTTTGTTATTTAATCTCCCTCTGCCCTATCAAACACCTTCCTCTTTGTTCTCTCCTCACCACCCCCACCACCCCCCCCCCCACCTCTTCACTTGCTTACAACCTAATTCTTTTCTAACCTTTGCCAGTTCTGATGAAAGGTCACAGACCTGAAACGTTAATGTTGCTTCTCTCTCCACAGACGCTGCCAGACCTGCTGAGTATTTCCAGCACTTTTTGTTTTTGGTGCAAAGTCTACTGTAAGCCAACCTTACATTCAGACTTTCCCAGAGTCAGCAGAAAGCTACCTTGAGACTAATGTCTGCAAACTATTCAGTATCACTGTCGCTGTCAACATGCAACTCTAACCAGGCACGTACACACAAGGTAATTTTTTTTAAGGCAGTATGGTAGCAAAGTGATTATGTTACTGGACTGGTAATCAAGAGGCCATGACTAATGATTTGGAGATGTGAATTCAAATCCTGCCATGGGGAGTTTAAATTCAGTTAATTAAATAAATCTGGAATAAAAAGCTAGTTTAAGTATGGTAGCCATGATACTACTGGATTGTCATAAAATCCTATCTGGTTTACTAAATTCCTTTAGAGAAGGAAATCTGCCATCCTTACCCAATCTGGCCTATATGTGACTCCTGACCAATATTCCCTCTGAGCTACATGACTATGCAGCAACCTGAGAGTTTGCACGCAGGCCATGCTCAAGTCAGCCCCTTAAGTTACCATGCAAAAATATTTAAAAGGGCCGCACACACCTAAACAAATTGCCTGCACACTCCAAAAATAATTTGAGAGTATTTTGCTCCAGACCCACAGCAATAAGAACTCTTAACAGCCCTCTGAAGGAGCTCAGCAAGTCACTCAGTTCTGTCAAACCACCATGAAAAACTATATGAATAAAACTGGACAGATCACCCAGAATCAAACAAGGAATTGGATATAACAAAGGCACAACCAGCCCAGTCAATCTTGCAAAGCCCTCCTCTGGGGTTTTGTATCAAAATTGGGAGAGCTATGCCACAAACAAGTCAAGCAACAGTCTGACATAGTCATACTCACCAAATCATACCTTTCAATGTCCTAAACTCCTCCATCACCATCACCAGAGGTGGCAGCACAGTGGCATACAGTCGGGAGGGATTTGCCCTTGGAGTTCTCAACATTGACTTCGGACCCTATGAAGTCTCATGGCATTAGATCAAACATGGGCAGGGACATTCTGATTACCACCTACTACCCTCCCTCAACTGATGAATCAGACCGAAAACAGGAAACTATAGGCCAGTTAGCCAAACACCTGGCATTGGGAAACTGCTGGAATCCATCATTAAGGAAATAGTAGCAGGCCATTAAGAAAATCATAATACAATCAGGCAGAGTCAACATGGTGTTAGAAAATGCAAATGTTTGACAAATTTATTAGAGATCTTTGAGGATGTAACAAGCAGGGTGGACAAAGGGGAACCAGTAGATGTTGTGTATTTGGATTTCCAAAAGGCATTTGATAAGGTGCCACTTAAAAAGTTACTGCATAAGATAAGAGCTCATGGTGTTGGGGGTAATATATTAGCATGGGTAGAGGATTGGCTAACTAACAGGAAATGGAGTCGGGATAAATGGGTCATTTTCAGGCTGGCAAACAATATCTAGTGGAGTGCCACAGGGATCAGTGCTGGAGCTTCAACTATTTATGATCTATATTAATAACTTGGATGAAGGGACAGCATGTGTTGTAGCCAAATTTGCTGATGATACAAAGATAGGCAGGAAAGCAAGCTGTGAGGAGCACACAGTCTGCAAAAGGATATAGATAGGTTAAGTGAGTGGACAAAAATTTGGCAGATGTAGTATAATGTGGGAAAATGTGAGTTTATCCTCTTTGCCAGGAAGATTGGAAAAGCAGAATATTATTTAAATGGAGAGAGACTGCAGAATACTGCAGTACAGAGGGAGCTGGGCGTCCTCGTACATGAATCATAAAAAGTTAGCGTGCAGGTTCAGCGAGTAATTAGGAAGGCAAATGGAATAAAAGCAAAATACTGCAGATGTTGGAAAGCTGAAATAAAAACAGAAATTGCTGGAAATGCTCAGCAGGTCAGGCAGCATTGGTGCAGAGAGAAACAGAGTTAACGTTTCGAGTCCGATTCCACAGATGCTGCCAGACCTGCTGAGTATTTCCAGCACTTTCTGTTTTTATTAGCAAATTGAATTTTGGCCTTTATTGCAAGGGGCATGGCGCTTAAAAGTAGTGAAGTCTTGCTACATTTGTACAGGAGCTGTTGAGACCACACCCAGAGTTACTGCATAGTATTTTGATCTACTTATTTAAGGAGGGATATATTTGCATTGGAGGCAGTTCAGAGAATGTTCTCTAGGTTGATTCCTGGGATGAAGGGATTGTCTTACGTGGAAAGGTTGAGCAGGTCGGGCCTACACTCATTGGAGGTTAGAAGAATGAGAAATTATCTTATTGAAACATTTAAGATTCTGAGGGAGCTTGACAGGGTAGATGCAGAGAGGATGTTTCACCTTATCGGGGAATCTAGAACTAGGAGGCACTGTTTCAGAATGAGGGGTTTCCCATTTAAAACAGAGATGAAGAGGAATTTCTTCTCTCAGAAGGTCATAAATCTTTCGAATTCTCTTCCCCAGAGAGCAGTGGAGGCTGGGTCATTGAATATATTCACGGATGGTTGGACAGATGTTTGATCTACAAGGGAGTCAAGGGTTTATGGGGGCGGGCAGGAAAGTGGAGTTAGTTCCCGTGAATCTTCAGAAAGGTGGACCGACCAGTATCCATTTTTTGTGTCTAACTGTGAGAAAAACTTGGCTCTCGCAAATCTTGAATTTAACTTTTCCAAAGTAGGAATTTTATGAGGACATTTTCTAAGTGCTTGGTTTAACCTTCTACGATCTAGACATACTCTGATCTTTCTTGATCACAGTGATTATAGAGCAGCGTGTTGCTGAACAAAACCACTTCATCGTCGTCAAGCTCAGCTTTCAGCTTGTACTTGATGTGGACACTGGACTTCTGTGGTGGATCTAGGGAGGGAACTGCATTGTCTTTCAAATGAAGAACAGCATCTCCTCTAAAACTGCCCATGGTATCAGATCAGTCCGAGTACCTCTGTTGCAAATCCTGAATAGACTCAATGGGGTCACATTTACCTTTGGTTGTGCAGCATTGGCACATTACTGATCTCATCAATCGTCATGATCTGAAGTTCACTGCTTGCTGGTAGTCCTGCTATGTTGAACCATTGGTGTCAACAACATCAAAGGCTTGCGGTGACCATGCAGAATTTCCATGTCTGCACTCCGACGTCAGTGCTCCCAGGCAGCAAATTGGTGAACCATTATATGCAGTGAGATTAGCTCTTGTTGGCTGGAGCATAGATTACCATTTTGTCTGGTACTGATCCTGTATCCACAGTGGTAACATGTTTGCGCTTCCCCCAATTTCAGTAGCAACCTTTAGACATGGCTTGTGCTTGCCACTTTTGTTCAGGCATATGATATTGATTAGAGTGAAGGTTTCCAGCTGTGTAACTGCATCCATGTTTTGTGAAACTGTCACCGTATGGAAGCTTGTTAATTTTCAGTGCCTTCTTTGCTGTCCAGGCCCTTGCTGACCTCATAGATATGCTTGTGTTTAAACTGGCATTTGGCAAACTCTTTTCTGTTTTTGCTACGAGGCGGTGTCTGTTTCTTATTGAGCTATGGCTTCTGACTGCTGCTTTATTGCCAGACCTTCTGCACAGTCTTGCCCTGTGCTCCTTTAGACCCGTATGCCTTGCAGGTATACATGAATTCAGGACAGTTTCTTGCCTGATGCATTAGACAACACTTGCCACATGCCTTGCCCTGATAAGCTGTCTTGGCTACCTCGCCTATGATTGTTATTACTCCAAGCGCTTGTATGCACTGCCTGCTTACAGCTATGACTTCATACTTCCTGTTGTTCTTAAGGAGACTTTCAGTGTTGTATCCTTTTTCTTTATCCAACAGGTCTTCTTGGAACACCTCTAATAGGGTTGACGCAATTACTAGCTCCATTATCCACTCAGACAATTCTGCATCTGAGAAATCCCTTTCTCACGGCATCAGCTGAGAAATTGATTGATGGTTTCTCTAGGCTGTTGTCTGTATGCCATCAATTCCAATCGATACGTCCTGAGGCTGAATGGTAAGTTGAGTGAATGGTTCTTTACTACAAGATATCAGATTTACAAGAGCTCTAAGATACATGTGCTGACTGTTGACTAACACTCTTCCAGCTGCTATATCACATGTTGGCTTACATCACTTCCTGTGATGATGTATACTAAACTATTTACATGTTCAACAGTATGTTAACTAATACTCAAAAGTTAAAGCAATATCACAACATCCCCAAGGGTCTATCCTTGCCTCCCCATCATTTGTCATCTACATGTTTTCCCTTCGGCGACACCCATCCGAGAGCACAATGTTAGTTTCACATAACGCTGATGACATCCTCACCACCACCTCTTGATTGCTCCACTGTCTGATTTGTCACACTGTTTGTCTGACATCCAGTATTTGTCATCTGTCCTAATATCTCCTGCTGTGACTCGGTCTCAAATGTGGTGAGAAATGTGAAGAACCTTGGGACATTTTACTGAAATTTTTATTGTTGATGTAGTAGCCATGGCCCTATGCTTTTGTATATAGCTATTCCCAGCCCCCTGTGGTTACATTGAACCCTCCCTGTGTTGGAACACTGGACCCTACCCCAGTGGGTTCTCTGGTCCCATCCGGTGTGGGTTCTGTGTCCCTTCCCCATGTGGCTTCTCTGGCCCCTCCCCATGTGGCTTCTCTGGCCCCTCCCCATGTGAGTTCCCTGACCCCTCTCCATGTGGGTGCCCTGACCCCTCTCCATGTGGGTGCCCTGGCCCATCCCCATGTGGGTGCCCTGGCCCATCCCCCAGTGGGTTGTCTGACCCCTCCCCATGTGGCTTCTCTGGCCCATCCCCATGTGAGTTCCCTGACCCCTCCCCATGTGGGTGCCCTGGCCCATCCCCATGTGGGTTCTCTGACCCCTCCCCCAGTGGATTCTCTGACCCTTCCCCATGTAGGTTCTCTGGCCCCTCCCCATGCGGGTGCCTTGGCCCCTCCCCATGTGGGTTCTCTGGCCCCTCCCCATGCAGGTGATCTGGCCCCTCCCCATGCGGGTTCTCTGGCCCCTCCGCATGTGGGTGCCCTGGTCCCCCCCCATGTGGGTTCTCTGGCCCCTCCCCATGTGGGGACCTTCCCCCTATGGGTTCTGTGGCCCCTCCCCCTGTGGGTTCTCTGGCCCCTCCCCATGCGGGTGCCCTGGCCCCTCCCCATGTGGGTTCTCTGGCCCCTCCCCATGTGGGGACCTTCCGCCTATGGGTTCTGTGGCCCCTCCCCATGTGGCTTCTCTGGCCCCTCCCCATGTGAGTTCCCTGACCCCTCCCCATGTGGGTGCCTTGGCCCCTCCCCATGTGGGTTCTCTGGCCCCTCCCCATGCAGGTTTCCTGGACCCTCCCCATGTGGGTTCTCTGGCTCCTCCCCATGTGGGTACTCTGGCCCCTCCCCATGTGGGTTCTCTGGCCCCTCCCCATTTGGGTTCTGTTGTCCCTCTCCATGTGGGGACCTTCCCCCTGTGGGTTCTGTGGCCCCTCTCTCTGTGAGTTCTGTGGTTCACCCCACTGAGTTCTGTGGCCCCTCCCCCTGCGTGTTCTGTTTTCCCCCACTGAGTTCTGTTGCCCCTCCCCCTGTGAATTCTGTGGCCCCTCCTGCTGAGTTCTGTGGCCCCTCCCGCTGTGAATTCTGTGGCCCCTCCCTCTGAGTTCTGTGGCCCCTCCCACTGAGTTCTGTGGCCCCTCACCCTGTGAATTCTGTGGCCCCTCCTGCTGAGTTCTGTGGCCCTCCCGCTGAGTTCTGTAGCCCCTCACCCTGTGAAATCTGTGGCCCCTCCCTCTGCGAGTTCTGTACCCCCTCACCCTGTGAATTCTGTGGCCCCTCCCGCTGAGTTCTGTGGCCCCTCCCGCTGTGAATTCTGTGGCCCCTCACCCTGTGAAATCTGTGGCCCCTCCCTCTGCGAGTTCTGTACTCCCTCACCCTGTGAATTCTGTGGCCCCCCCGCTGAGTTTTGTGGCCCCTCCCGCTGTGAATTCTGTGGCCCCTCCCACTGAGTTCTGTGGCCCCTCGCCCTGTGAAATCTGTGGCCCCTCCCTCTGCGAGTTCTGTGGCCCCTCACCCTGTGAATTCTGTGGCCCCTCCCGCTGAGTTCTGTGGCCCCTCACCCTGTGAATTCTGTGGCCCCTCCCGCTGCGTTATGTGGCCCCGCCCACTGAGTTTTGTGGCCCCTCACCCTGTGAAATCTGTGACCCCTCCCTCTGCGAGTTCTGTGGCCCCTCACCCTGTGAATTCTGTGGCCCCTCCCGCTGTTCTGTGGCCCCTCACCCTGTGAATTCTGTGGCCCCCCCTGAATTATGTTGCCCCGCCCACTTTCTGTGGCCCCTCCCCCTGAATTCTGTGGCCCCGCCCACTGAGTTCTGTGGCCCCTGACCCTGTGAAATCTGTGGCCCCGCCCACTGAATTCTGTGGCCCCTCCCCCTGAATTCTGTTGCCCCGCCCACTGAGTTCTGTGGCCCCTCCCCCTGAATTATGTTGCCCCGCCCACTGAGTTCTGTGGCCCCCCCCTGAATTCTGTGGCCCCGCCCACTGAGTTCTGTGGCCCCGCCCACTGAGTTCTGTGGCCCCGCCCACTGAGTTCTGTGGCCCCTCACCCTGTGAAATCTGTGGCCCCTCCCTCTGCGAGTTCTGTAGCTCCTCCCCCTCCTGCGCCATGGGCGGGGTGGCGCTAGTGCGCGCTCGGCATGGCCAGGAGCTTGAGCCATGGCCGTACAGCAGCACGTCCTGGACTTCTGCCTGTCGGCGCCAGGTGAGTCTGGCCTGGAGCGACCCCCCCGGTCATCAGCGAGGGGGCTATAGTCAGGGCCAGCTCGGCCCGGGGCTGCCGCTCGGTATAAGACACAACATTGGCGGCGGCATCTTAACCCCGCGGCCTGGTTCGGCCCAGCCCCAGGGATGAGCTGCTGACCGCGCCGGGCCCGGGGGGAGGGGGCCGAACTGAACCGAACCGAACCGGCCTGGGCCTAGGCCGCCGGCCCGGTGAGGCCGCCCATGCTGCTGCCGGGGACCCCGGGCCCCGCGCTCTCAGCTGGATGCAGGTTGGGCACCTGATGAAGGGAAGACCCCCCCCCCCCCCCCCACATAAAGCGGCGTCGGGGCTGAGCTCCGACTGTTCCCCATCACATCCCCTGGAAAATCCCGTCCCCCGCCTTAACCTGAGAGGTACCCCCGTCCCAATTCCAGGGAGAAACCCTGCCTATCTCATGAGCTATTCTGTGTTGTCCCAAATTCAATAGTATCCTTCAAATGAAATTATACAAATACTTTAAAGATTTAAAACATTCAGGGATATGGGGAAAGAGCAGGGAGAGTGGGACTAACTGAATTGTTCTTCAAAGGGGCAGGCACAGTCTCGATGGGCCATATGGTCGTCTTTTGTGCTGCGCTAATCTATGATTCTTAACCATGAGGAATCCCATTCTGTGTTCTCTCATCAGAAATCCGGTGCTACACCATGAGGATTTAGGAGGGGATGTCTAAAAGCTTGGCCAAGGTGTTGAATTTCAAGGAGGGTCTTAAAAGGAGTGAGAGGTGGACATGTTTAGGGAGGGAGTGGCAGAGCTTAGGGTCTAGGTTGCTGTAGGCATGGCTGCTAATGGAGGGCGGACACATTTTTGAAAGAATAACATGGGTGTTGGAATCTTGCATTAGTTTCTGCTTTTGGTATCAGTGGGAATGTGTGTATTTCAAACTGGCTTTCGGTCAACATTCACCTGTACTTACCTGTAGAGTGGCTAATATTTTAGAATTGTGATTGTAAATAATTACTTTGTACTTCATTTGAAAAGAGGCAAATTGATTTCCAATACCTGTGTATGGGAATATACTGCCTAATGGTCAAATGAGTGGTAAAGACCAGGAAAGCCCCTCTACTCAACACCTGTTGCTTGCCAAATTAACTGACTTCACCAGTGATGGAAGTGGGACCATTACAATCGTCTTAATTGTGTGGCAAAACAGTTACAGTTCCTCCGCCACCTCCTTGATCATTGTCCTGTGACCCTGGATTGGAAAGTGCAAATGCGAATATTGCATGAGGACCAAATTGGGTTAGATTGTGAAAGAGGTTCTGCACAGGTGGTATGAGCAGCTAGAGGCTACATTAAAAAGCAGAACCTCAAAGGTGGTAATCTCTGGGTTATTACTGGAGCCACGAGAAAATTGGTGTAGGGTAAATAAGATTAGAGAGTTAAACATGTGGCTCAAAGATTGGTGTGGGAGAAATGGGTTTCAATTCATGAGGCATTGGCACGAGCACTGGGGAATGTGGGAGCTGTACCTGAATTGTGCTGAGCCCAATGTTCTGGCGAGTCTTATAATTCGGACAGTAGAGAAGACTTTAAACTAAATAGTGGAGGTGAGTGATCAAGTGAGGGAAAATGTGATTTCAAAATAGAGCAGAAGGCAAGATAGTAATGAGTGTGGCAGGAAGTAACATTGCATACAAACTCGAGAGTGACCCAGCAGATAAGACTAGAGGCTGTGAAATAACAGAGTGGGGGGAGGGAGAGGTAACATTTGGAATTCCAAAGAGAAAGGCCAAGGCATCAGAACAGTGTAGTGTTGTGGGTAAAGAGGGGCAGAATGAGACTGGAAGGGACAGAGAGTTCAACAAAAATTGTATATCAGATAAGGTCATGGAATGGAGTAGAAGCAAAAATATGAATTTAAAGGTTACGTTATCTGAATGAGCAAAGCATCTGCAAAGATAGATGAACTAGTGGCACAAATAGAGGTACATAATTTAGATCTAATTGTCATTACAGAGACATGGTTATTGGTGATCAAAGTTGGCAAATAAATATTCCAGGGTACACAATATTTTGGAAAGACAGACAGAATAACAAAGGAGGAGGGGTCTTCTTTGGCCTCCTTATCTCGAGAGACAATGGGCAAGCGCCTGGAGGTGGTCAGTGGTGTGTGAAGCAGTGCCTGGAGTGGCTATAAAGGCCAATTCTAGAGTGACAGGCTCTTCCACAGGTGCTGCAGAGAAATTTATTTGTCGGGGCTGTTACGCAGTTGGCTCTCTCCTTGCACTTCTGTCTTTTTTCCTGCCAACTGCTAAGTCTGTTCGACTCGCCACGCTTTAGCCCCGCCTTTATGGTTGCCCGCCAGCTCTGGCGAACACTGGCAACTGACTCCCACGACTTGTGATCAATGTCACAGGACTTCATGTCGCGTTTGCAGACGTCTTTAAAACGGAGACATGGACGGCCGGTGGGTCTGATACCAGTGACGAGCTCGCTGTACAATGTGTCTTTGGGGATCCTGCCATCTTCCATGCGGCTCACATGGCCAAGCCATCTCAAGCGCCACTGACTCAGTAGTGTGTATAAGCTGGGGATGTTGGCCGCCTAGAGGACTTCTGTGTTGGAGATACGGTCCTGTCACCTGATGCCAAGTATTCTCCGGAGGCAGCGAAGATGGAATGAATTGAGACGTCGCTCTTGGCTGACCTACGTTGTCCAGGCCTCGCTGCCATAGAGCAAGGTACTGAGGACACAGGCCTGATACGCACGGACTTTTGTGTTCCGTGTCAGTGCGCCATTTTCCCACACTCTCTTGGCCAGTCTGGACGTAGCAGTGGAAGCCTTTCCCATGTGCTTGTTGATTTCTGCATCTAGAGACAGGTTACTGGTGATAGTTGAGCCTGGGTAGGTGAACTCTTGAACCACACAGTAGCACTGATGGTAAAGGATGACATAAGGGCATTAGTGAGAAAGGATCTGGTCTCAGAAGATCATGAAGTAGAATCAGTATGGGTGGAAGTAAGGAATAGCAAGAATCAGACTACACTGGTGGGAGTAGTTCATAGGCCCCCTAACAGTAGTTATACTGATGGTAAAGGATGACATAAGGGCATTAGTGAGAAAGGATCTCTGTTGGACAGAGCACTAAACATGAAATTATTGGAGCTTGTAACAAAGACAATGTAATAGTGGGGATTTTAATCTTCATATGGACTGTTATCTTAGATCTAGTATTGAGTAATCAAGCAGGGTTAATTAGCAATGTCCGAGTAAAAGCTCCACTGGGAAACCGTGATCATAATACCATTGAATTCCATGTTAAGTTTGAAAGTGACACATTTCAATCACAAACAAGAATCTTAAACTTAAAGCGAAATATGTAGGCATGGGGGGAGAACTGG
Organism: Heterodontus francisci; assembly: GCF_036365525.1. Lineage (NCBI taxonomy): Eukaryota > Metazoa > Chordata > Chondrichthyes > Heterodontiformes > Heterodontidae > Heterodontus > Heterodontus francisci. The sequence continues at coordinate 13,231,697 of NC_090380.1, read as the reverse complement.
CTAAGGTAAATGAGGTAAATAGACTAAAAGGTATGGCAATAAATGAACAGTGGGAAGCCTTTAAAGAAACAATGCAAAATGTTCAAAAAAACGTTACTTTGAAAAATAAAAACTCAACAAGAAAGACCTATCAGTGGCTCACTCGGGAAGTTAAGGATAGTATTAGATGAAAAGACGAGGCTTACAATGTTGAAAAAAAGAGCAAGTCCGAGGATTGGGAGTGTTTTAGAAACCAGCACAGGGTCACCAAAAAGTTGATAAAGGAAAAAATAGAATGAGTAAACTAGCCAGTAATATAAAAACAGATTAAGAATTTTCATAGGTATATCAAAAGGAACAGAGTAACTAACTTAAAAGTTGGTCCCTTAGAAGCAGAGAGAGGAGAAATTTACCATGGGAATGAGGAAATGGCAGAGACGTTGAACAAATATTTTGTCTGTTTTCACAGTCGTAGACACCAGTTCCATCCCAGAAATAGACAGTAACTTAGAGGCTAAAAAGAGTGAGGAAATTAATACGGCAGATAAAAAATGTTGGAGAAACTTAAGGGACTAAGATCTGACAAATCCCCAGGACCTGATAGCCTACATCCTAGGATTCTAATAGATATAGTTGCAGAGATAATGGATGCACTGGCTATAATTTTCCAAAATTCTTTAGATTTGGGAATGGTCCCATCAGATTGGAAGTCGGCAAATGTTACACTGCTTTTCGATAAAGGAGGGAGAGAGAAAGCAGTGAACTCCAGGCCAGTTAGCCTAACATCAGTCATTGGGAAAATGCTGGAATCTATTAAGGAAGTCTTAACAATGCACATAGAAAAGCACCGTATGATTAGAACAAGTCAACATGGTTTTACTAAAGGGAAATCCTGTTTGACAAATTTATTAATATTTTGGGGATATAACTAGGGTAGATAAAGGGGAACCAGTAGTTGTATTATACCTGGATTTCCAAAAGGCATTCGATAAGGTGCCACACAAAAGGTTAATAGGCAAGTTAAGGGCTCATGGTGTTGGGCTAATATATTAGCATGGATAGATAATTGGTTAACGGACAGAAAGCAAAGGATGGGCATACAGGGGGCAGTTCAAGTTGACAGGCAGCAAATAGTGGAGTGCCGCAAGGATTTTTATTTTTTATTAGAGATACAGCACTGAAACAGGCCCTTCGGCCCACCGAGTCTGTGCCGACCATCAACCACCCATTTATACTAATCCTACGCTAATCCCATATTCCTACAACATCCCCACCTATCCCTATATTCCCCAACCACCTACCTCTACTAGGGGCAATTTATAACAGCCAATTTACCTATCAACTGCAAGTCTTTTGGTGGTGGGAGGAAACCGGAGTACCCGGTGAAAACCCATGCAGACACGGAGAACTTGCAAACTCCACACAGGCAGTACCCAGAATTGAACCCGGGTCGCTGGAGCTGTGAGGCTACGGTGCTAACCACTGCGCCGCCCACAGTGCTGGGACCTCAGCTATTTGCAATCTATATTAATAACTTAGATGAAGAGACAGAGTAATGTATTTAAGTTTGCTGATGATACAAAGGTAGGTGGAAAGGTAGGCTGTCGGGAAGACACAGAGGCTGCAAAGAGATATAGACAGATTAAGTGAGTGGGCAACAAGATGGAGTACAATGTAGGGAAGTGTGAAGTTATTCAATTTGGTCATAGGAATAGAAAAGCACAATATTTTTCAAAAGACGTGAAACTTTAAGTGCTGATGTTCAAAGAAACTTGTGGGTACTCGTACAAAGAACACACCAGGTTAACATGCAGGTAGAGCAAGCAATTAGGAAGGAAAATTGCATGTTGGCCTTTATTGCAAGGGGATTGGAGTACAGGAATAAAGAAGTCTTACTACAAATGTGGTGAGAGCACATCTAGAGTACTGTGCAGTTTTGGTCTCCACATTTAACAAAGGATACTTGCACTGGAGGCAGTGCAGCAAAGATTTACTAGATTGGTCCCTGGGATGAGGAAATTGTCCTCTGATAGGCTGAGCAAATTGGGCCTATATTCTCTGGAGTTTAGAAGAATGAAAAACATGTAAGATTCTAAAGGAGCTGGATAGGGTAGACACTGAGATTATTTCCACTGATCGGGGAATCTAAAACACAGGGGCACAGTCTCGGGATAAAAAGCCGATCATTTAGGACTGAGATGATGAGAAATTACCACTCAAAAGGTTATGAACCTTTGAAATTCTCTACTCCAGAGGGTTGTTGATGCTCCATCAATGAATACTTGTAAGGCTGGGATAAACAAATATTTGGGGTTCCAGGGAATCGCGGGATATGGTGCGTGGGCAGGAAGTTGGAGTTGAATCCGAAGATCAGCCATGATCGTTCTGCATAGCAGAGCAGGCTAGATGGACCATATGGTCTACGCCTCCTATTTTTTGTGTTCTTATGAAGCTGAGGTACCTATGTGATAGTCACTAAATACAGCGGAAAAATATAGGGCTTGTCTATTCCATTAATTTTTTTAATGGAGTGATAATTGTTGCTAAACAACCCCTCTGGCACTGGAAATTAGCTTTTACAAATATTGAGTTTCATTTGTCCAGATTTTAATTGTTTAGAAGTTTTATTTTTGGAGAGCTACTTTTATCACTTATTGTCTCTTAATCCCATCTAACTATCTCTTGCTTTCTGTTCATGATTTTACATTGAATTAACTATTCTAACTTACACTTCCTGGTTCAGACTCTGCATCTCATGAAAAAATCTTCAACTTGGTCAGTTAACGAGATACACACTTGCTAGTCCTGTTTATGCAGGCTCCAGATACCCATTAGAGGGCACCACATTGAAATAGATTTCTAATCAAGTTACAATAAAAAAGCCATAGAAAATCTGCCTTTCATTCACCACTGACTGTGAAATCAGTTCCGTTGTTTAACAAGTTAACAATTTGGTTTTTTTTTGCTCCAAGTGTATCGTGATCCAAGTTCTGGTTACATTAAGGTTCGTAAATGAGGTAAATGGATCAGCAATGTTTCAGCCTTAAGTTTAAAAAAAAAAGATATTTAAAAATTCTTGTATCTAACCTTTGAATCCCTGTCATGGTCACCTCCCCCCTCCTTCATGACCACTGCTACAAGTGTTCACTAATTGTGAGGCACTGTGTCTTGGGTATGTTTGCAGTTAAACTACAGTTTAGAAGGTCTCCTCAATTTTCTTGCCTCCCCATTATTTGAATTTGAACTCGAGAATGTACGAGAAGGAGCTCACTATTAATAATAGCACCACAAGCAGTGCGCCATCTGCTGTCCAGTGCAGCAGTCCTCCTCGGCCCCGGTGCACTTATCCTGCTGCACACTTGCCCTGCTTACCTAAAGATTGCACATGGTCTTGTCTCCTTGGGTGCAATTCCTCAGGAGATCAGCAGGTAACGTACTGAAATTGCACGGTATCCTTCAACTCATTGTAGGCAACAAAGGCAAAATACTGCGGATGCTGGAAATCTAGCAAGAACAGAAAATGCAGGAATCCCTCAGCAGGTCTGGCAGCATCTGGAGAGAGAAATAGTTAACATTTAAGGTCAATGACCTATTAACAGAACTGGAAGATGTTTGAAACAAACCGTTCTTTTGCAGAATTAAAAACAAAGTGATTGTAATACTTTGCAGGTCTGGCAGCATCTCTGGAGAGAGAAGCAGAGTTAACGTTTCAGGTCAGTGACCTTTCATCATGAAACGTTAACTCTGTTTCTCTCCACAGATGCTGCCAGACTTGCTGAGTATTTGCAACACTTTTTGTTTCTATTTGATTTCCAGAATCTGCAGTATTTTTCTTTTATTTTAACTTTCTTGCAGAGCCTGGGAAAGTGACAAACAAAGGGGAAGGTCTGTGATTGGGTGGAGGACAGGAGTGATTAAATGACAAAAGGATGATGGTGCAAGGCAAAAGGGAGTGATAGTGGGACACGTAAAGTAACTAAACAGTTGTTCCAAGGAGGCATGTATGATTATAGCAGAGGGGCAAAGGAAACATGGAGAATCTAGCAAAGCAGAGGGGTTGCTGTGGCCCAGGAATGTGGCGAAAGGAAGGTCAGTGTAGCCCAGGGGTGTGGATGTCTTTGGTGACCGTGTACTGATGGGATCTCCAGCCCATGCAACAGCCCACCCCCCTCTCCGCTCCCAGTGGCTCTGGTACAGCCATCCTCCATTACCAGCACCTGATTCTGAGAGGAAATGGAAGCAGTGGTTAAGATCTAAAGCTGTTAAGCTATACCTAACGCTAGGAGAGATCCACTACTAAAATACTGCTAAGGCCATCTTGAGAAATAATAGAGCAGATGTTTTGTTGTGAAGTCCATCTTCTTTTTGAGGCTTTGTTTAGTTTCAAATTTTTGTCTATGTTGAGGGGAATTTTGATGAGACCAGTTACAATGTATGCCATTCTACTGTTTTAAAGTCAGTTAATGTACAGAGGATATTTTTGAATGCAATCTATGCAGCAACTACATAATGAAGTTGTGAAAAATAAGGAAAGGCACTGAATAGATGAGAGAGGGAAGTATCGAGTGGAAGCAGAATCTGCCAGGTTAAAGTGCTGGTGAGTTTGTAGGCCTCATGCTTCAGTTGAGTTTCTGTCATTTATGAAAACTTTAATTGTTATAAACTTGCTGAATAAATGTATAATGAATTCTGTGATCTAAGAATGGATATCCATTTATGTATGATCTTGTCTCAAATTGCTTCACAACCAGTGATTTTTTAATTTGAAATGCAGTAACTTTTGTGAAGATGAGAGAAATAGCTATATTATCTGCTGGCTAGGTTAAACCAAGGCCATGTCTGGCTGTTCAGGTGGATGCAAAAGTTTCCATGGTACTATTGGAAGAAGTGCATGCAGGGAGTTCTTCCAGTGTTCTGGCCAGCATTTGTTCCTCAACCAACATCACCAAAACAGATTGATGGCTCACTGAATCACCTTGTTTGTGGGATCTTGCTGTGTGCAGGTGGACTGTTATATTTTCCCGCATAGCAACAGTAACCACACTTCAAAAGTAATCTAATTAGCCATGTACTGCTTTAGGACATCTTGAGGATGTGAAGGGGCTTTATAATTTGTTTTAAGTACTGAGTCCTCCTTTTCTAACAGGAAAGTCCTCTTTTAAACCCTATCACGGTTTTCTGTTTTGCACCTTTGCTGTTAATCTGATCCTCAATTCCATCACCATGTTTTAAAAAAAGTCTAAATTTCTTATTTTTCTTTGACACAATAACTTTAAACTGTGTCTTCTAGTCCTCAAATCCTGTCTCCGTGAGAAGAGTCTTCCTGTATCTAAAATTGCATCCTCTCTAAACCTAGGCTCATCCAGAACTCTGCTGCCTGTATGGTAAATCGCACCAAGTCCCGCTCCCACATTCCCCCAGTCCACTGTGCTCACTGATCTACATTGGTTCTTGGTTCAGCAATGGATGTTTTCAAATCCTTCCATGGTCTTGCTTCTCTGTATCTCTAACCTCCTCCAGCCCTACTACACTGTGCACTCCCTGTATTCCTCCAATTCTGGATTCTTGCATCTTTCCGATTTCATTTGCTCCACCATTGGTGGCAGTGTCTTCAACTGCCTTGCTCCTATACTCTGAACCATTGAATCATAGAATGGTTGCAGCACAGAAGGAGGCCATTCAGCCCATTGTGACCATGTCAGCTCTCTGTCAGAGCAACTCAGCTAGTCCCACTCCCCCTCTCTTTCCCCGTAGCCCTGCACCTCCACCACACACTCAGGCAGTACATTCCAGATCCCAGTCACAAGCTGCGTGAAAACATTTTTCCTCATGCCACCTTTGGTTCGTCTGCAGTTCACTTTAAATCAGTGTCACCTGGTTCTTGACCCTTCTGCCAATGGGAACAATTTCTCTCTATCTGTCCAGACCCCTCATGATTTTGACCGCCTCTATCGAATCTCCTCTTAACTTTCTCTCAGACGATCAGCCCAGCCTCTCCAATCTACCCACCTAATCCCTCATCCCTGGAACCATTCTGAAGTCTTTTCTCCACCTTTTAATGCCTTCACATCCTTCATAAAGTGTGCCCAGAACTGAAGACAATACTCCAGTCGATCTGGAATTCCTTTCCTGAATCTTTCTGACTTGTTACTTTTCTTTTCCTTTAAGCCAATCCTACCTCTATACTCTGAAGCGACCTCTTTGGCCAAACTTTTGGTCATCCGTCCTAATATCTCCTGTTGTGGTTTGGTGCCAAATTCCATTTGATAATGTTCCTGTGAAGTGTCTTGAGGTGTTTTTCTATGATGAAGGTACTATATAAGTGCAAGTTGTTATTGACTATATGATGTTTGACTCCCCCCCCCCCCCCCCCCCCCCCAAAAAAAAAATCCAAGAATGCTCAGTAGCCAATCTTGCCTCCTAACTCGGACTTCTCATTCAGGATTCAACCCTACAACTCTTGTGCATGCTCTCAAATAATTCTGCATCTTTCCTGTTAAATGGAGACTATAACGGAACTCCATGCTCCTGATGTGACCTTACCGAGGCCAAATATAACCTTAGATTTAGAAATCTCACCCCGAGCTATGCATCCCAACATTTTACCTTTTCTCCACTTCCGAACACAGAACCTATAGTTTTACTGACTTATGCACCAAAACTCCAAATCGCTTTCCTGCTCTGTTACCCCAAGCACATTGCTGCTTAAAGTTTAGTCCACATTCTCGCTTCGACCGAATATCATGACTTTACACTTATCCGTATTGAAAAGAGCAGCAGATGCATGGGAACACCATCACCTGCAAGTTCCCCTCCAAGTCTCTCACCATCCTGACTTGGAAATATATCACTGTTCCTTCAAAATTTTGGATTCTGGTTTCCGGGTCAAAATCCTGGAACACCCTCCCCAACAGCACTGTGGGTGTACCGTACCAGATGGACTGCAGCGGTTCAAGTAGGCAGTTCACCACTACCTTCTCGAGGGCAGTTAGGGATGAGCAGCAAATGCTGGCCTACCCAGTAATGCCCACATCCCATGAAAGAATAAACAAAAACTCCCATTTGCCATTTCTGTTCATTGACCAAGCCTCGTACGGGTCCCTTTTGGTTTTTAATTTTGTTCTCTGGATGTGGTTGATGTCCACGTGATTGACATTTATTGCCTATCTTTCATTGCCCTTAGAAGGTGGTGTTGGGCTTTGTTGACCCCCTGCAGTCCTTGCGATGATGCTGCTCCCACAGTAATGACCCAATATTAAAGTAGGAATAGCATCATCTGGCCAAGTCAGGATGATGTGTGACTTGGATAGAAACTCTGAGGTGATGGTGTTCCCTTGAATTGTTGCTCATAGTGGCAGAGGTCCCAGGGCAGGGTGGTGCTGTTGAAGTAACTGTGGTGAGTTACTGCAGTGCATCCTGTAGATTGTACATACTGCAGTCGCAGTATGACGGAGGGGCTGGATATTGCGTTCAATCGCATGGGCACAGATAAAACCAATAGCTCTGTCCTGGATGGTGTTGAGCTTCTTGAATGTTGTGGCTGCACCCATCCAGGGGAATGGTGAGTATTCTATCACACTCACGACTTGAGCTTTGGAGACGGTGATGAGATGGCAAAATGGTCAGGAAGTGAATCACTTGCACAATGTCCAGGCTCTGCTATACTCTTATTGTACGTTGGTTAATATCCTTAACCACTGGTACCCATTTTGATGTCAGCTGCAAACTTAAGACCTTGGGCAATATTCCATTGAAAATAATTTGTGGGATTCATGTCATGCTTGTTAACCAAAGTTTTAGGAGGTTTTAATTAGTGGATCTCTTGTGGAATTGCTGGTGGTAGTTCAGACTTTTCAGCTTTATAACGACAGGCGCATTATACCATGTAACACAATATACTGTATTATGAATGGTCCTTTCCTAATGGCTGTAAAAGGACTGCTGTGAGGAAAACTGACTGCTACTTGGGTGGAGTTGTGTTTAATTTACATGTGGTATTTAAAATCACAAACCCATCAGGAAGTACTCTTAAATAGACCTTTGGAGGCTAATTATTGCTCAGATGTTTTTAAGATAATACTTGCATTAGTTTCTAGAGCTGTTGATTTGCTGTTTTTAATTATATTTGAGCCATTAGGTGCAAGTGGGGCATAAACTCTACACGTCTAGTATGTAGACAAGCTCTGCTACCTGTTTTCTTTCTCGCATCAAGTCCTATTCACCCAACATCCCTGCACTCGCTGACCTATATTGGTTCCTGGTTAAGCAATATCTCGATTTTTAAAGTTTTCATACTTGTTTTCAAATCTCTCCATGGCCTCATCCCTCCCTATCTTTAATCTCCTCCAGCCCCACAACCCTCCAAGATATCTGTGCTCCTCTAATTCTGGCCTCTTGTGTATCCCTGATTTTAATTACTCCACAGTTGGTGGCTGTATCTTCAGCTGCCTCGGCTCTAAGCTCTGGAATTCCTCCCTACACTACTTTGACTCTCTACCTCTTTTACCTGTATCAGAAACTCCTTCAAATCTTTAATCAAGCTTTTGATCATTGGTTAAGCCACAGTTGGAGTATTGCGTACAGTTCTGGTCACCACATTACAGGAAGGACATGATTACTCTGGAGAGCGTACAGAGGAGATTTACAAGAATGTTGCCAGGGCTTGAAAGTTGTAGCTATGAGGAAAGATTGGATCAACTAAGTTTGTTTTCCTTAGAACAGAGGAGGCTGAGGGGTGACTTAATTGAGGTGTACAAAATTGAGGGACCGCGATAGAATTGACAGGAAGTACCTGTTTCCCCTAGTGGAGAGGTCAATTACTAGGGAGTACAGATTTAAGGTGATTGGTAGAAGGATTAGAGGGGACATGAGGAAAATCTTTTTCACCCAGAGGGTAGTGGGTGTCAGGAATCGGTGGTGGAGGCAGAAACCCTCAACTCATTTAAAAGGTACCTGGACCTGCACCTGAAGTGCTGTAACCTGCATGGCTACGGACCAGGTGCTGGAAGGTGGGATTAGATTGGTTGGCTAGTTTTGTCAACCGGCGCAGACATGCTGGGCTGAATGGCCTCCTGTGCTGTAACTTTTATATGGTTCTATCTGCCCTAATATTGCCTTATGTGGCTCAGTGTCAAATTTTGTTTTATAACGCAACTGTGAAGGGCTTTGGGATGTTTTATTATATTAAAGGCGCTATATAAATACAAGTTGTTGGAGGTGGGTAACTGGTAAAAGGTTCCCAAATTTAACTAAGAGCTAGCTAGTATTTCTGCAATCACTTGTTAACATTGGTTTTATTTTCATTTCCTTCAGCTGATGGCAGAGCTGTTCTTGAAGCATTGCGGCCTATTTTTCAAGAACAAAGAATGACAGAGACAGTTCACAATTTAGGAGAAAATGGTTACTTGGTAACATATATTGCAAAGAGTGGCAGGTAAGAATGACTTCAAACTAGTCTTTTATCAACCCACAATTGTATGGTAGTTCTTTCAAGGTATGGCCAGTGCTGTTCTGTAAGCATCTTTCTGTAGTTTCTCTTCTGTTTCACCTCATGTCCTCTCCATGTTCATCTTGTCCATGTGACCCACCTCTTGCTGCCTTGACCCTATTCAAAGTAAACTAACCACCCAACTTCCCTTCCTGACTCCCATGTTAGCTGATAACTGTTCTCCCCTCCTCCACACCCCCCCGCCCCAGTTCCTGTCCCCCTTCTTTCAAATCTGCTATCACCCACTGCCCCTCAAAAAAAAAACCCTTGACCCCTCCATCCTTGAAAACTACCACAACATTCCAACCTCCCTTTCCTCTCCACAGTCTTTGAATATGCTGTTGCCTCCAGGATCCATGCCTATCTTTCAAGGAACTCCATGTTTGAGTCCCTCCAATCGGGTTTCCCACCACAGTACCAAAATGGCTCTTAAAGTGACAAATGGCATCCTATGTGACTGATATTCTATCCCTCCTTGTTGTCCTTATTCTTCTCGACGTGGCTGCATGTGGTTGACCACACCATCCTCCTCCAGTGCCTCTCCATCATTGTCCAGCTGGGTGGGATTGCACTTGCCTGTTTCCATTCTCATTTATCCAGTCATAGGCAGACAATTACTTGAAATGGCGCCTCTTTCCACTCCCAGACCAGTACCTCTGGTTTACTCAAGGATCTCTCTTCGGCCCCATCCTGTTTTTCATCTACATGCTACCCTCGGCGACATCGTCCAAAACACAGTGTCAGTTTCTGCGCGTGTGTTGACGAAGCCCAGCTCTGCCTCACCACCACCTCTCCTGACTGCTCCACTGCTGCTAAATTGCCAGACTGCTCATCCAGGTGTTGGATGAGTAGAAATTTCTTCCAACCAAATATTGGGAAGACCAAAGCCGTTGTCTTCAGTCTTAGGCACCTCTCCCTGGCAGCTGTCTGAGGCTGAACCAGACTGATCAAAGCATTGCTGCCATATTTGACCCTAAGCTGAGCTTCAGCCCACATATTCATGCCATAACTAGGACCCACTTATTTCCACCTGTGTGGTCAACCACATGCATTCCATAACATTGCCTGATTCTGCCCCATCTCAGCTCATCATCTGCTGAAATCCTCATGCGTGCCTTTGTTACCTCTAGACTCTACTGTTCCAATGTAATACAAGCCAGCCTCCCATCTTTCAACCTCTAAATTTGAGGACATCCAAAACTTCACTGCTCATGTTCCGAATCGCACCAAGTCCTGTTCATCAATCGCCCCTCTGCTCGCTGACCAACATTGTCTCTCAGTCGGTTAAGCAATATCTCAATTTTAAAACTATCAGCTTTGTTTTCAGATTCCTCCATGGTCTTCCCCCTCCCTATCTCTCTAATCTCCTTCAGCCCCACAACACTCCAAGGTATGTGTTCCTCTAATTTTGGCCTCTTGAGCATCCTCAAATTTAATTGCTCCACCGTTGGCATCCATGCCTTCAGCTGCCAAAGCCCTAAGCTGTCGAGTTTCATCCCGAGATATCTCCACCTGTCTACCTTTCTCTCCTTTAAGGTGCTCCTTAAAACCTACCTTTTTAACCAAGATTTTTGTCATTTGACCTAATATTTCCTTATGTGGCTTGGTGTCCAATTTTGTTTGATTACGGTCCTATGAAGCGCCTTGTGATGTTGTACTACATTAAAGGCACTTTTTAATTACAGTTGTTGAATAAGTATTTGTGCTTGTCATCTGTCTGTTGCTCTCTAACTTTCTTGCTCTCCTAGGTATGTGCATATTTGCTTTTGCTCTCTGTGTCCCATACTCAAATACGTATATAATCTATCTCCCCCGCACCCCCTCCCCCATGTCTGTCTCTCCATTTTTCTTCCATTGTTTCTCATTTGTTTATGCTGCATATACCAATAGGATTGAGTTGTTGTATTATGGCAGCGTACTCACAAGGACAAGCTCCCTTTGACAGTAAAATGCAAAAACATTTTTTGTATTATGTGATTCCCTCCCCCTACACCCTATTATCAATTCAGTCCCCTGCACCCCCCCCACCCCCTCCCTCTACCCCTCCCCCTTGCATCCCCTCCTCCCACCGGCACCATCCTACACCTGTGTAGGGGCCCCAACAACCCCACTGCCTTGTGGGCTGTTCGGGAGAGACCAAGGCTAAGGGAGTAAACCCTAACAGAAAATCCGGAGCGGAACCCCGTAGGCGGTCATGTGTCACCTTTGGCATGTTTCCGGCAGTTCCTGCAGCCATACTGGTGCCAAACGTCGTGTCCTGCACTCCTTTGGACCCCACCAGAAAGGCCGAGAGGGGGGTTTTGACGACTGGGCAACTCTCAACCTCCATAAATTTGCCCAGGCATGCGCCATGGAGAGGTCACTCCATAGTTGCCTCACAGCGACTGAAACAACACAGAAGGCAGCAGTTACGGGTTATAAGTCCAGATAAATTGGCGTAGAAACTGGGCGCCACGGGTTGCCTTTGTCGGTGGGAGAGGTCATTGCACCTCACTGGACAGCTACCGCCCGCCTCAAACTGGGCAGCCCCCGGTCAATAAGGTTCTGTCCCGCCACAGTCTGCCTGCTTCAATGGGTGCTTGGAGCTCAGGGTCATTGCCCGAAAGGTGGACTGATACACCGCACCAAACAACATGAAAAAAGGAAAGAAGGTACCAGCCCTTCGCTTTGCAAGCTGGAACGTCAGAACTATGTGTCCTGGCCTGTCGGAAGACCTTACACAAATCAACGATTCTCGGAAGACCGCCATCATTAACAACGAGCTCAGTAGACTCAATGTGGACATTGCAGCACTTCAGGAGACTCGCCTCCCCGCGAGTGGCTCTCTAGCAGAGCAAGACTACACCTTCTTCTGGCAGGGCAGGGATCCTGAAGAACCAAGACAGCATGGAGTGGGCTTCGCCATCAGAAACTCCTTGCTCAGCATGATAGAGCCTCCCTCAAATGGCTCGGAATGCATACTGTCCATCCGACTGCTCACCACCTCTGGTCCAGTACACCTACTCAGCATCTATGCTCCAACACTCTGCTCCGCACCTGAAGCTAAAGACCAGTTCTATGAACAACTCCATAACATCATTAGCAGCATCCCCAACACCGAACACCTATTCCTGCTGGGGGACTTTAATGCCAGGGTTGGGGCCGACCATGACTCATGGCCCTCCTGCCTTGGGCGCTATGGCGTTGGAAGGATGAATGAGAACGGGCAGAGACTGCTTGAGTTGTGTACCTATCATAACCTCTGCATCACCAACTCGTTCTTTCACACTAAACCCTGTCACCAGGTTTCATGGAGGCACCCAAGATCACGTCGTTGGCACCAGCTAGACCTCATTGTCACAAGGCGAGCCGCCTTAAACAGTGTTCAAATCACACGCAGCTTCCACAGTGCGGACTGCGACACCGACCACTCCCTGGTGTGCAGCAAGGTTAGACTCAGACCAAAGAAGTTGCATCATTCCAAGCAGAAGGGCCACCCGCGCATCAACACGAGCAGAATTTCTCACCCACAGCTGTTACAAAAATTTCTAAATTCACTTGTAACAGCCCTTCAAAACACTCCCACAGGGGATGCTGAGACCAAGTGGGCCCACATCAGAGACGCCATCTATGAGTCAGCTTTGACCACCTACGGCAAAAGTGCGAAGAGAAATGCAGACTGGTTTCAATCTCATAATGAAGAGCTGGAACCTGTCATAGCCGCTAAGCGCATTGCACTTTTGAACTACAAGAAAGCCCCCAGCGATTTAACATCCGCAGCACTTAAAGCAGCCAGAAGTACTGCACAAAGAACAGCTAGGCGTTGCGCAAACGACTACTGGCAACACCTATGCAGCCATATTCAGCTGGCCTCAGACACCGGAAACATCAGAGGAATGTATGATGGCATGAAGAGAGCTCTTGGGCCAACCATCAAGAAGATCACCCCCCTCAAATCTAAATCGGGGGACATAATCACTGACCAACGCAAACAGATGGACCGCTGGGTTGAGCACTACCTAGAACTGTACTCCAGGGAGAATGCTGTCACTGAGACTGCCCTCAATGCAGCCCAGCCTCTACCAGTCATGGATGAGCTGGACATACAACCAACCAAATCGGAACTCAGTGATGCCATTGATTCCCTAGCCAGCGGAAAAGCCCCTGGGAAGGACAGCATTACCCCTGAAATAATCAAGAGTGCCAAGCCTGCTATACTCTCAGCACTACATGAACTGCTATGCCTGTGCTGGGACGAGGGAGCAGTACCCCAGGACATGCGCGATGCCAACATCATCACCCTCTATAAAAACAAAGGTGACCGCGGTGACTGCAACAACTACCGTGGAATCTCCCTGCTCAGCATAGTGGGGAAAGTCTTTGCTCGAGTCGTTCTGAACAGGCTCCAGAAGCTGGCCGAGCGCGTCTACCCTGAGGCACAGTGTGGCTTTCGTGCAGAGAGATCGACTATTGACATGCTGTTCTCCCTTCGTCAGATACAGGAGAAATGCCGTGAACAACAGATGCCCCTCTATATTGCTTTCATTGATCTCACCAAAGCCTTTGACCTCGTCAGCAGACGTGGTCTCTTCAGACTACTAGAAAAGATCGGATGTCCACCAAAGCTACTAAGTATCATCACCTCATTCCATGACAATATGAAAGGCACAATTCAACATGGTGGCTCCTCATCAGAGCCCTTTCCTATCCTGAGTGGTGTGAAACAGGGCTGTGTTCTCGCACCCACACTTTTTGGGATTTTCTTCTCCCTGCTGCTTTCACATGCGTTCAAATCCTCTGAAGAAGGAATTTTCCTCCACACAAGATCAGGGGGCAGGTTGTTCAACCTTGCCCGTCTAAGAGCGAAGTCCAAAGTACGGAAAGTCCTCATCAGAGAACTCCTCTTTGCTGACGATGCTGCTTTAACATCTCACACTGAAGAATGCCTGCAGAGTCTCATCGACAGGTTTGCGTCTGCCTGCAATGAATTTGGCCTAACCATCAGCCTCAAGAAAACGAACATCATGGGGCAGGATGTCAGAAATGCTCCATCCATCAATATTGGCGACCACGCTCTGGAAGTGGTTCAAGAGTTCACCTACCTAGGCTCAACTATCACCAGTAACCTGTCTCTAGATGCAGAAATCAACAAGCGCATGGGTAAGGCTTCCACTGCTATGTTCAGACTGGCCAAGAGAGTGTGGGAAAATGGCGCACTGACACGGAACACAAAAGTCCGAGTGTATCAGGCCTGTGTCCTCAGTACCTTGCTCTACGGCAGCGAGGCCTGGACAACGTATGCCAGCCAAGAGCGACGTCTCAATTCATTCCATCTTCGCTGCCTTCGGAGAATACTTGGCATCAGGTGGCAGGACTATATCTCCAACACAGAAGTCCTTGAAGCGGCCAACATCCCCAGCTTATACACACTACTGAGTCAGCGGCGCTTGAGATGGCTTGGCCATGTGAGCCGCATGGAAGATGGCAGGATCCCCAAAGACACATTGTACAGCGAGCTCGCCACTGGTATCAGACCCACCGGCCGTCCATGTCTCCGTTATAAAGACGTCTGCAAACGCGACATGAAATCGTGTGACATTGATCACAAGTCGTGGGAGTCAGTTGCCAGCATTCGCCAGAGCTGGCGGGCAGCCATAAAGACAGGGCTAAATTGTGGCGAGTCGAAGAGACTTAGTAGTTGGCAGGAAAAAAGACAGAGGCGCAAGGGGAGAGCCAACTGTGCAACAGCCCCAACAAACAAATTTCTCTGCAGCACCTGTGGAAGAGCCTGTCACTCCAGAATTGGCCTTTATAGCCACTCCAGGCGCTGCTTCACAAACCACTGACCACCTCCAGGCGCGTATCCATTGTCTCTCGAGATAAGGAGGCCCAAAAGAAAACTGTTCCAGTTTTTTCTTCCAAAAGAACTATAGGAGTAAGTGAGGAACACATGGAAGAAACACATCCGTAGTGGAAATGCTGCAAGACCCGGGATAGTTAACATCCCACTATGCTATAGGAAGATGGGGTGAGAGTTGGAGATAATTTTCCAAAAATCTTTGGAAATGGAAATTGTCAAAGGACTAGAGGTGGCGAATATTGCACTCTCCTTTCTTTATGGAATGGAAAGGATAAACTGGGAAATCATAGACTATTCACTCTTGCTGGTAGTGCAATATATATTGCTTCGGGTGGTGCAGTGGTTAGCACCGCAGCCTCACAGCTCCAGCGACCCGGGTTCGATTCTGGCTACTGCCTGTGCGGTGTTTGCAAGTTCTCCCTGTGACCGCGTGGGTTTTCGCCGGGTGCTCCGGTTTCCTCCCACAGCCAAAGACTTGCAGGTTGAGAGGTAAATTGGCCATTATAAATTGCCCCTAGTGTAGGTAGGGGAATTGAGGAAGGTGGGGATGTGAGAGGGTAATGAGATTAATATAGGATTGGTATAAATGGGTGGTTGATGGTCGACACAGACTCGGTGGGCCGAAGGGCCTGTTTCAGTGCTGTATCTCTAAATAAAATAAAATGGGGCCCAAGTTTCACAAATATACTTTTTTAAACTGTAATAAACTTTTACTTGCAGCTTTGCCACTCTGCGAATGTATACGGATAAGCTGCTGACATTTGACATCCATAGCTATGAAGCAGATAACAAAGGACGAGCAGCAGTTGAAATGGTAATTATTGCACATGGGGCTCTCCACCTTTATTACAATTGCATTTTTATTTTGCGATGGAACTGCTTTTTTTGTGATGTGTGTAGGAATGTAGGAATTGCAGAATGAAAAAATACTGGATCCATCTAGTGCCTTCTACCATCTTGGTAGTCACATGATGCCAATTTATTTTACTGTGCCAGTTTTTGCTGTGTCTTGCTTTATAATTATCTTATAGAGGAGGGATGGAATAGAATAGTGAGTCACCACAAGGCACTGGTGCAGCCACAACCTGGAGTACTGTTGACAATTTGTCACCTTACTACAGCTAGGGTCCCAAGATGTTGGAGGCTGTGCACAATGGCAGTCAGTTGATACCCAGCTGAAAGTTATAAGGTGAGGTTGAAGAGCCCTGGGGTTGTGTATAGAAGCCATGATATTCAACATCTTTAAGGAAATAGATAAATTGGACACTGATCTGTCTGGAATTGCTCTCGCACCATGGGATGCAGAATCGAGATTAGAAGAGACAGTTTCAATTGAACAACTACACATGCAGGGAGTTGACTGTTTAGGGAGATCATGAGAGCAGAATGTGTGAAATTTTTTTAGCCATGATCTCAAAAAAATACATATTTTAAGGAGCTATTATGCATGCATGTTTATATTTGCAGCCATTTAATGGAGTTATACATTATGTACCTTGGGATGTTTCTCTGCATTAAAGACATTATACAAATGCAAGTGGTTTTGTAGATTACGTTCATATGTATCTGTGAAAGTAATTTTATATGTATGTGCAATGGGGGTGTATGTATACTAATCTTTGAATGTGGCAGGACAAGTTGAGAAAATTGTCAGGCAAACCCCCCATCTGCCAAGATTGCGGCGCACATTATTTCACCATGAACAAAAACTTTAAATTGCAAACCCTGACTGGAAGGCATTTGCATAGTACCAAACAATGTTGAAACAGTAGGTGCTTCCCCAATACACAGAAGTGGTCAGACCAGTTTTAGTCACATGACTAACTGGCTGTTGCAGAGTTTTGACCTGAGTTTTAAATTGGAGGAAACAGGATTTGAACAGAGACAAAGCTGTGTGCTCATAGAGTAAAGATCTCTCCTGGAACCGAAGCAAGAAGATCCCTCTCCTGCCTGTTTCCGTCTCCTTCCCACGGAACTGAATCTTGTGAAAACACGTGAAACTCGTAGAGAAAAGTTTGCTATGGAAAAGGCTTTGACGACTACTGGGCCCTAACGAAAAGAAAAACTACTTACAAAAGGACTACAGTGAACTCGAAGCACCAAAACAAGATATTGCCTCAAACTGTTCCACCTTATCTTTGTTGTCCCTATTTGCATGTGTGTTTTGCGTTTGCATGCTGGCGTGGGCGCGTCGTATATCTGTAGGCATGAACCCTATTAGGGCGGCACAGTGGCGCAGTGGTTAGCACCGCAGCCTCACAGCTCCAGGGACCCGGGTTCGATTCTGGGTACTGCCTGTGTGGAGTTTGCAAGTTCTCCCTGTGTCTGCGTGGGTTTCCTCCTGGTGCTCCGGTTTCCTCCCACATGCCAAAGACTTGCTGGTTGATAGGTTAATTGGCCATTATAAATTGCCCCTAGTATAGGTAGGTGGTAGGGAAATATAGGGACAGGTGGGGATGTGGTAGAAATATGAAATTAGTGTAGGATTAGTATAACATGGGTGGTTGATGGTCGACACAGACTCGGGCCGAAGGGCCTGTTTCAGTGCTGTATCTCTAAAACTAAAAAAACTAAAAACTAAGTTTAAGTTTTAAATTTTAATGAAATTTCATCTTTTTTAAACCTGAGAGAGCCTGGTTTCTTGGACGTATAATTGGAAAGCTGTGAACAAAGATTCACAAAGGGGGAGCTCAAAACAGTGTTTAAAATTAAACCCTGTTACAATAAGACCAGGTGAAGATAGTAACGGACCCCTAGACACATTGCTCATCTAGTTGTAACAATTTTTAAAAAGGTATATGGGATCCTTGGCTTTATTAATAGAGCAATAGAATACAAAAGCAAAGGAAGTTATGCTAAACCATTATAAAACACTGGCTAGGCCTCGGTTGGAATATGCTGTCTTATTCTGGGCACAACACTTTAAAAAAGGATGTCAAGGAGATGGTGCAGAGGAGATTTACTAGAATTTTACAAGGGGTGTGGAACTTCAGTTATGTGGTGAGACTAGAGAAACTGGCATTCTCCTGACAGCGATTTAATAGGTGTTTAAAATGAAGGGCTTTGAGAAAATTAATAAGGAGAATCTGTTTCCAGTGGCAGAAGGATGGGTAACCAGAGGAGACAGGTTTAAGGTATTTGGTAAAGAATCAGAGGTGACATGAGGAAAATAAATTTATGCAGTGAGTTATGATCTGGAATGCACTGCCTGAAAAGGTGGTGGAAGCAAATTTAATAACTTTCAAAAGGAATTTGTATAAATACCTGAAAGGGGGCAATTTGCAGGGCTGTGGGCAAAGAGCAGGAGTGTGGGACTAATTAGGTACCACTTTCAAAGAGCTGTTACAGGCTGAATGGTCTGCACTGTATAATTCTGTGACTCTAAGCGCACACATTTTGAGTGGATGCTCTTGTAAATAGTTTTTGGAGATACTACATGCTGATTGCATGTGAGAAAAAATTGAGAGCATTTGACAACCATGTGACGGTATGAGGCAATTGAGAGGTATTAGTTTTCGGCTGCGTTTGCTGACACCTACTAGGTGGCACAGTACTTGCACATGCGCAAATGCAGGCGTTTCAACTGGAACGTCAGTGTCTGCGACGTACAGGCAGCTGCCAGGATTAAAGATGGCGCTGCTCAATTTATCACAGGAAATGCTTATAGTTAGATTGGTCGAACAAAACTAACCATGCGTTAAGTTGGATAGAAGCCTGGTAATATGATATGTAGTTATAGGATACTAATTATAATCCTCAGATCCATTTAATATTCCAGTAATCCTAATAAATACAAAAGGAATTTTATGATTGAATTTCCATTGGAAGACAGTGAATTGGCACCCTGATCAAATTGATAGAAGAGAAAATTAGGCTGCTAATTCGTTATTGTGATTCATTTATATGACTGACCAGGACTGATTACAACTGAATGCAGCCTCATGTTCCCGCCCCAACGGCCGCTCTCTTCTCTTTCCTTCCCTCCCCCCGGCAACTCGCTTTCCATCCCTCCTTCCTACCGGCCGCTTGCCCCCCCATCAGCCGCTCACTCCAGACCTCGGTGCTCACCCTGACTCCCTGCCCAATTGTTCCCCTCTCCTCGGCACCCCACTCTCTGGTTGCTTGCTCCCTGCCTCCCACCACCACTCCCCGAGCCGCTAGCTCCATGCCGTGCCACTTCACTTCTCTCGGCCATTCGCTTCCACATTTGATTGGTTTCAACACGCTGCCCGAAGAAGCAAGGGGTGATGGGCGACGTTGAAGCGAGAGGCCGAGAGGAGGGAAGCGGTGCAGACTGCAACTAGCAGCTGGAGTGGGGGAAGCAGGGAGCTAGTGACTGAGAGTGGGGTGGCGTGGTGAGGAACTATCGGCCAGGGGAATGGGGGGGAGTAGCGAGGTCTGGGGAGAGCTCCAGCCTCAAAGTCTCCCATTCAGCTAGTCGCTACTGCCGAGTGAGGGGCTAGATGACCGATGACGCTGTATTGCGCATGCACGAAGATGGACCAGGTGCGGATATGCAGTGACGTCATCCCGCGCATGCGCCACGTAGTCCTGACAAGATGTACCTGTGGATGTGCGCAACTTGGCGCACTCTGATGTCAGCGGCCTCTGCGTTGTCAGGAATCACTTTTAGATTTTAGCGTTGGCTGAATGTTCCGCATAGTCTTTACTGGTCCTGCATGTCCCTACTTTATTGGAAGCATAGACTGTTTCAACACAGCAACAGGCCATTTGGCCCATCAAATCTATACTAGTGAGCCACGCTGTCTAATCCCACTCCTCACTCATCATACCCTTCAATATCCCACTCGGTCTTATCCCACTGTTGTACTTCCTCTCTCTCTCTAATGTCCCATCCAGTTTTATCTCACTCACCTTATTTTCCACACCCTATAATATCCCACATAATCTAATCCCATTAAATTCTCTCTATACTTTTAATATTTCTCTTTCTCAGTCAACCGTCTAATACCTTTGGTTTTAGAATTCCTGAACGCTACTTCAGTGGGTTTGTGACGGTGAATACTACATTTTACCCACGTTCTGTGTAAATGTACTCTTTCCAATCCTGCCACCCCTTAAATTTTTTTGTGATCATTTTAAATATATGAATTATCATTGTCAAGTGACCAGTGGGAATAATATCATGACCCTCACATAGCCCTTTGTAGTCAACACCTTTGTCATGTTGTCTTTGTCTTCTCAGCTCCAGGGAAACTAGCCTTGATTTTTCAAGCCTCTTTAAAACTGCAACCTCCTCATCCTTAAGATTCTAGTGAATTTACGCTGCATCTTTTACACTGTTTTTATATCCTTTCTATAATGGAATGCTCAAATCAGCACAGACTACTCCAATAGTACTGAAGACTTGTGCTGCAGAATTAGCTATGCCCCTAACCAAGCTGTTCCAGTACAGTTACAACACTGGCATCTACCTGACAAAGTGGAAAATTGCACAGGTATGTCCTATCTGCAAAAAGCAGGACAAATCCAATCTGGTCAATTACTGTCCCATCAGCCTCCTCTCGCTCATCAGCATAGCAATGGAACGTGTCGTTGACAATGCTATCAGGCAACACTTACACAGCAATGACCTCCTCATGTGCTCAGTGTGGGTTCTGCCAGAGCCACTTGGATCCTGACCTCATTACAGTCTAGGTCCAAACATGGACAAAAGAGCTGAATTCAAGAGATGAGGTGAGAGTGACTCCCCTTGAGATCAAGGCAGCATTTGAACGAATGTAGCATCAAGGAGCCCTGGCAAAACTGGAATCAATGGGAATCGGGGGGAAAATGCTCCACTGGTTGGAGTCATGCCTAGAATAAAGAAAGATGGTGGTGTTTGTTGGAGGCCGATCACCTCAGTCCCAGGACATTGCGACAGGAGTTCCTCAAGGAAGTGTCCTAGCCCAACCATCTTCAGCTGCTTCATCCATGACCTTGCTTCCATCGTAAGGTCAGAAGTGAGGACTTTATTTTTATTCATTTCATGCGATGTGGGCATTGCTGGCTGGCCAGCATTTATTGTCCATCCCTAATTGCCCATGAGAAGGTGGTGGTGCGGTCCACCTTGTGTCGCAGTCCATGTGGGGTACGTATACCCACAGTGCTAATAGGAAAGGAGTTCCAGGATTTTGATCCAGCGACAGTGAAGGAACAGTGATATAATTCCAAGTCAGGATGGTGTGTGGCTTGAAGGGGAACTTGTAGGTGGTGGGGTTCCCATGCATTTGCAGCCCTTGTCCTTCTAGCTGGTAGAGGTCGCAGGTTTATAAGGTGCTGCCTGAGTAGCCTTGGTGTGGTGCTGCAGTGCATTTTGTAGATGGTGCATACTGCTACCACTGTGCGTTCGTGGTGGAGGGAGTATATGTTTGTGGGCAGGGTGCCAATCAAGTGGGTTGCTTTGTCCTGGATGGTGTCGAGCTTCTTAACTTGTTGGAGCTGCACCCATCCAGGCAAGTGGAGAGTATTCCATCACACTCCTGACTTCTGCCTTATAGATGGTGGACAGGCTTTGGGGAGTCAGGAGGTGAGTTACTTGCCACAGGATTCCGAGGCTCTGACCTGCTCTTGTAGCCACAGTATTTATATGGCTACTCCAGTTCAGTTTCTGGTCAATGGTAACCCCCGGATGGTAGTGGGGGATTCAGTGATCGTAATGCTGTTGAATGTCAAGGGGAGATGGTTAGATACTGT
Organism: Heterodontus francisci; assembly: GCF_036365525.1. NCBI lineage: Eukaryota > Metazoa > Chordata > Chondrichthyes > Heterodontiformes > Heterodontidae > Heterodontus > Heterodontus francisci. The sequence goes on along the minus strand of NC_090380.1, from coordinate 13,209,696 downwards.
TTTGTGGCGAGAATATTACTTGCCACTTATCAGCCCAAGCCTGGATATTGTCCAGGTCTTGCTGCATTTCTGCACAGACTGCTTCAGTATCTGAGAAGTCGCGAATGGTGCTGAACATTGTGTAATCATCTGCGAGCATCCCCACTTCTGACCTTATGATTGAAGTAAGGTCATTGATGAAGCAGCTGAAGATGGTTGGGCCTAGGACACTACCCTGAGGAATTCACTGTACGATGTTCAGGACCATTCGCAACTCCTCATACTGAAACGGTCCATGTCCATATGTCCACCATCTGCAAGGCACAAGTCAGGAGTGTGATGGAATGCTCTCCACTTGCCTGGATGAGTGCAATTCCAACAACACTGAGGAAGCTCAACACCATCCAGGACAAAGCAGCCTGCTTGATTGGCAATCCATCCAACACCTTAAATATTCTCTCCCTCCACCACCAACGCACAGTGGCATCAGTATGTACCATCTACAAGATGCACTGCAGCAACTCACCAAGGCTCCTTCGACAGCACCTTCCTAACCCATGACCTCTTCCATTTGGAAGGACAAGGGCAGCAGGTGCATGGAAATACCACCACCTGCAAGTTCCCCTCCAAGCCCCACACAATCCTGACTTAGAACTATATTGCCGTTCCTTCACTGTAACTGGGTCAAAATCCTGGAACTCCCTTCCTTCCTAACAGCACTGTGGGTGTCCCTACACCACATGGACCGCAGAGGTTGAAGAAGACTGCTGACCACCACCTTCTGAAGGGCAGTTAGGGATGGGCAATAAATGCTGGCCTAGCCAGCGGCACCCACATTCCATGAAAGAATTTTTTTAAAAAACTGCATCTCAGCTAAGGTCTTTACCAACTCAGTTTTTTTGTTTCTGTATTGTATGCCTCTAGTTTAAAAAAAAGGTTTTGTGAAAGGTGGGGCAGGGGGGCGATGGTTAGGGATCGAGCTTACATAGATGTAGCAAATCAAGGGGTAGAGCCAGGGCAGGAGAGCAGAATAGTAATATGGGAAGTGAAGGTCAGAGAATGGCAGGAAGGGACAGAGAAAAAACCTAAGAACACACCGACAGTCAAAACTAGATGTTACAAAGATAAAGACAAAACTAAAGGCTCTGTATATGAATGCACGTAGCATTCATAACAAAGTAGACAAACTGATAGCACACTTTAAATATATGATCTGAAAGCTATTACGGAGACGTGGCTGCAGGATGACCAGGATTGGATCCTGAATATTGAGTATGTGACATTCAAGAAGAATAGGAAGCTAGGTAAAGGTGGAGGGGTAGCACTATTAATAAAAGACGGCATTGGTGCAGTAGTTAGAGATGACCTGGGTTCAGGAGATCAGGATGTAGAATCATTTTGGGTGGAGAAGAATAGTAGGGAAAGAAGTCATTAGTTGGAGTGGTCTGCAGGCCCCCTAACAGTAACCACAATGTAGGACGAAGTATGCAAGATGAAATAGTGGGTGCTTGTGATAAAGGGATGGCAATGATCATGGGTGATTTTAATCTACATATAAACTGGAAAAATCAGATTGACAATAGTAGTCTGGGTGAGGAGTTCATAGACTGCTTTTGAGATAGTTTCTTAGAGCAGCAAGTTCTGGAACCAACCAGAGAGCAGGTTATATTATACTTGGTAATGTGGAATGTGACCAGATTAATTAATAACCTCAGAATATAGGCACCTCTAGGTAACTATAGGTCAGTTAGCTTGACTTCTATCGTGGAGAAGTTGTTAGAATTGATCATTAAGGAGGTTGTAGCTGGGCACTTACAGAAACTCAAGGTAATCCGGAATAGTCAGCATGCTTTTGCAAAAGGGGAATCATGTTTAGCCAATTTGTTGGAGTTCTTTGAAGGAGTGACATGTGCTGTGGATAAAGGGGAGCCTGTTGATGTCTTGTACTTGGATTTCCAGAAGGCATTTGACAAGGTGCCACGTAAAAGGTTATTGTGCAAAGTAGGAGCTCATAATGTAGGGGGTAACGTATTAGCATGGATAGAAGATTGACTGGCTGGCAGTAAACAGAGTATGCATCATAATAGCAATATACTGCAGATGCTGGAAATACTCAGCAGGTCTGGCAGCATCTGTGGAGAGAGAAGCAGAGTTAACGTTTCAGGTCAGTGACCCTTCGTCAAAGTGTGTGCATAAATGGGTTCTTTTCTGATTGACAGGATGTGACGAGTGGAGTCCTGCAGGGGTCTGTTCGGGGGCCTCAACTTTTTACAATTTATATCAATGGCTTAGCAGAGGGAGCCATGGCATGGTAGCTAAATTTGCAGATGACGCAAAGATAAGTAGTAAAGGTTGTGAAGAGGACATGAGGTTGCAGACTGATATCGATAGGCTGTGTGCGCAAAAATCTGGCAGATGGAGTATACTGTGGGAAAATGTGAAGTTCACTTTGGCAGGAAGAATAAAAAAGCACAGTATTACTTAAACTTACAGAATTCCGAGGTGCAGAGGGATTTAGATGTTCTAGTGTAGGAGTCACAAGAAGTACGTGTGGAGGTACAGCAAGTCCCAAAGAATGCGAATGGAATGTTATCCTTTATTACGAGAGGAATTGAAAATAAAAGTAAGGATGTTATGCTTGTTATGTAAGGCATTGGTGAGACCACATCTCGAATACTGTGTGTAGTTTTGGTCTCATTTAAGGAAGGATGTAAATGCGTTGGAGGCGGTTCAGAGGAGTTTTACTAGGTTGATAACTGGAGTGAGTGGGTAGTCTTAATGAGGATAGTTTGGACAGACTGGGCTTGTTTTCACTGGAGTTTAGAAGAGTAGGGGAGACTTGATTGAAGAATATAAGATCCTGAATGGTCTTGACAAGGTGGATGTGGAAAGGATATTTCTTGTGGGTGAGTGCAGAACTAAGGGAGCAGTGCTTTAAAATTAGGGGTCGCCCTTTTATGACGCAGATGAGAATTTCTTTGAGGGTGGTGAGACTGTGGTGGAGGCAGGATCACTGAATATTTTTAAGGCAGAGGTAGATAGTTTCTTGTTAGGCGAAGGAATCAAAGATTATCACGTTAGATGGGAGTGTGGAATTTGAGACACAGATTGGTCATGGTATTGAATGGTGGCTCAGGCTTGAGGGTCTGAATGGCCGCCTCCTGCTCCTAATTCGTATGTTTGTATGGATCTCCTCGTAAGAGTAGAGAAATTAAAACAAGACTTTAAACAGCAATGGGGAAAAATAAGGCTAATAATACCGAGAGCGAGGAAGCAAAGATCATCAGAAAGGCCAAGAGAGGACATAACGAAAGATTGACATTGATGAAGGCATTTTAGAAACACATCAAAAGGAAGTTACAGGGTGTCTGACCATTTGCCTTTTTATGGCTTTAATTGAGCTGCTACTGCTCATGATTTATGTATTGGTCCACTCTGCTCCTTTGTTATAGAATCATACCATTTAAGGTTTTCTTCCTTGCCCTGCATTTACTTCCAAAATGTATGACGTCATGTTTCGTGGAGTGAGCTACATCTGCCAGCTATCGGCCAATATCATCAACCCCTGTCTGCGTGCTCATGTTTGCCTCTCCCAGCCCGAGCCCCCTGTTTCTCCCCAATGCCTATACTTCCCCAGATAATGCCTGCTGTTGTCTTGGTGGTTGACGTAACATTTTTAAAAATGTTAACATTCATTTATATTTCAGCTTTGTAACAGACTGGAAGAGAAAATGAAAGACCTTTTGCAGGGAAATATTAAAAGACTAAAAAGGTAAGACATTTAAATGGTGTAACTTTTAACAAAAACATTGCAAATGGAAGTTTTAATAGATTTCCAAATCCAACTGTAAGAACATGGTGAAAGTGGCTGAGTTGTATTCTTATGTTTGCTGGAGATCACTTTTTTTTCCTAATTGGGGATTGGAATGATTTTTTTTGGTTGAGTAGAAGGGTTTTGCTCTCAGCTGCAGGAAGGAGGATGCTCGATTTCTTTTTCAGTGGGGTGGGCAGTGTTTATCTCTAGGGCAGGAGGAGGGGGCTCATCAAATTCTGTCTCTGGGGGAAATTGGTTCAGACAGCAGTGTCACTCTTTGGTGCGGGGTATATTTCTGATCACACGGATTGCACATTTGCATTATCAGCTTTACTACTGCCCGATTTTCACATCTGCAGCATGGGCTTTATGCCTTGGGAAAACTGTTTAATTTGTAGCTATTAGCTTTTATCTTCTACTCTTAGTTAACATCTTTTGGGTGACTATTAACTTTATGCTGAATTATGGCCTCTGGAAGCGTACCCGTGACCGATGCTAGGCTGACTGATCTATAGTTATCCCTTCCTCCCTTTTCAAACCGAGGTCTTGCATTGGAAACCATCCGGTTTTCTGATGCAACTTCCATGTGCAACAATGTTCGACAGAACCTCTGCTATTTCAACTGACTCTCCCTCAGCTTTCTGGCTTTAAAGCATCAAGTCCGGTGGCTTTTCCACTACCTCCTTATCTATAGTTAACTTGTTAGATTCCTCTACCACCTCCTTTTGTAGCCTTTCAGTCGCACTCCGCAATCTTTGTGAAAATCAAGACAAAAATCTTTTACTCGCCCTGCTGTTCCATTACCCTCCATAAGAAGTTTTTAGGAACAGGAGTAGGCCATTCAGCCCCTTGAGTCTGCTCTGCCATTCAATACGATCATGGCTGATCATCCACTTCAATGCCTTTTTCCCATACTATCCCCATATCCCTTTGTCATTGGCATTTAGAAATCTGTCAGTCTCTGCTTTAAACATACTCAATGACTGAGCTTCCACGCCCCTCCGGGGTAGAGAATTCCAAAGATTCACAACCCTCTGAGTGAAGAAATTTCTCTTCATCTCGGTCATAAGTGGCTTCCCTCTTGTGAAATTGTGTGCCCTGGTTCTAGACTCCCCCAAACAGGGGAAACATCTTAGCTGCATCTACCCTGTCTATCCCTTTAAGTATTTTGTAGGTTTCAATGAGATCGCACCTCATTCTTTGAAACTCTAGAGAATATAGTCCCAGTTTCCCAATCTCTCTTCGTAGGACAGTTCCACCATCCCTGGAACAAGTCTGGTGACCCTTTGTTGCACTTCCTCTATGGCAGTAATATCCTTTGTGAGATAAGGGGACCAAAACTGCACGCAGTACTCCAGATGCAGTCTATAAAAGCAAAATACTGCAGATGCTGGAAATCTGAAATAAAAACAGAAGTGCTGGAAAAACTCAGCAGGTCTGGCAGCATCTGTGGAGAGAGAAGCAGAGTTAAAGTTTCAGGTCAGTGACCCTTCTTCAGAACTGGCAGATATAAGAAATGTAAAAGATTTTAAGGGAGTAAAGCGGGGATGGGGCAAGAGTTAACAAAAGAGAAGGTGTAGATAGGGCAAGGTCACAGAATAGCTGACCAGAAGTCATGGAGCAAAGGCAAACAATATGTTAATGGTGTGCTGAAAGACAAAGCATTAGTACAGATAGGGTGTTAATGGACTGAAAACTGAACAGCCACAAGTACAAACATGAAAAAAACAGTGGGTAGGCACAGTAGAAACAAACTGAACAAACTAAAATAAAATAAACAGAAAAAAAGAAAAAATAACTAAAGATAAAAGTAAAATTGGGGGGGGGACCCTTCATGCTCTGAAATTATTGAACTCAATGTTCAGTCCGGCAGGCTGTAGTGTGCCTAATCGGTAAATGAGATGCTGTTCCACGAGCTTGCGTTGATGTTCACTGGAACACTGCAGCAATCCCAGGACAGAAATGTGAGCATGAGAGCAGGGGGGATAGTTGAAATGGCCAGTAACCGGAAGCTCGTGGTCATGCATTTGGACTGAGCGGAGGTGTTCCGCAAAGCGGTCACCCGCTCTGCGTTTGGTCTCCCCAGTGTAGAGGAGACCACATTGTGAGCAGTGAATACAGTATACTTCATTGAAAGAAGTACAAGTAAATCGCTGCTTCACCTGAAAGGAGTGTTTGGGGCCTGGGATAGTGAGGAGAGAGGAGGTAAATGGGCAGTTATTACACCACCTGTGATTGCAGGGGACGATACCGTGGGAAGGGGACGAGGTGGTGGCAGTAATGGAGGAGTGGACCAGGGTGTCGCGGAGGGAACGATCCCTTCGGAATGCTGACGGGAAGGGAGGGGAAGATGCCTTTGGTAGTGGCATCACCCTGGAGGTGGCGGAAATGGCAGAGGATATGGAGGCTGATGGGGTGGAAAGTGAGGACAAGGGGAACCCTGTCGCGGTTCTGGGAGAGAGGGGAAAGGGTGAGGGTAGAGGTGCAGCAAATGGGCCGGACACGGTTGAGGGCCCAGTCAGCCACAGTGGGGGGCAATCCTCGGTTGAGGAAAAAAGAAGACCTATCAGAAGCGCTGTCATGGAAGGTAGCATCATCGGAGCAGATGCGTTGGAGACGGAGAAACTGGGAGAACGGAATGGAGTCCTTACAGGAGGCAGGGTGTGAAGAAGTGTAGTCAAGGTAGCTGTGGGAGTCAGTGGGCTTATAATGAATGTTAGTAGACAGCCTTTCCCCAGAGATGGAGACAGAAGTCGAGGAAGGGAAGGGAAGTGCTGGAGATGGGCCATGTAAAGGTGAGAGAAGGGTGGAAATTGGAAGCAAAGTTGATAAAGTTTTCCAGTTCGGGGCGGGAGCAGGAAACGGCACCGATACAGTCATCAATGTACCGGAAAAAGAGTTGGGGGGAGGTGGCCTGAGTGGGACTGGAACAAAGAATGTTCGACACATCCCACAAAAGGACGGGCATAATTAGGACCCATGCGGGTACCCATAGCGACACCTTTTACTTGAAGGATGTGAGTGGAGTTGAAGGAGAAGTTGTTCGATGTGAGAAGTTCAGCCAGGCGGAGGAGGGTGGCAGCGAATGGGGACTAGTTGGGCCTCTGCTCAAGGAAGAAGCAGAGAGCCCTCAGACCGTCCTGGTGGGGGATGGAGGTGTAGAGAGATTGGACGTCCATAGTGAAGAGACGGTTGGGGCCAGGAAACTGGAAATTGTCAAAATGACGTAGGGCGTCAGAAGAGTCACGGATGTAGATGGAAAGAGACTGGACCAGCGGAGAAAAAATAGTCAAGGCAGGATGAAATAAGTGCAGTGGGGCAGGCACAGGCTGAAACAATGGGTCTGCTGGGACAGTCCTGTTTGTGGATTTCGGGAAGGAGGTAGAAGCGGGCTATCTGGGGTCGCGGGACTATGAGGTTGGAAGCTGTAGAGGGAAGATCTCCAGAGGAGATGAGGTCAGTGACAGTCCTGCGGTCAGTTGCTTGATCGGTGGTGTGGTCATGGTCCAGGGAGAAGTAGGAAGAAATATGCGCGTTGGCACTGAGCCTCTACAAGGTAGAGGTCGGTACGCCATACAACAACAGCACCATCCTTGTCTGCAGGTTTGATGACAATCTCGGGGTTGGACCTGAGAGTACAGAATGGGGCAAGTTCAGAGGGGGACAGGTTTGAGTGAGTGAGGGGGGCAGAGAAATTGAGATGACCAGTGTCTCGCCGACAGTTTTCAGTGAAAAGATCAAGAGCGGGTAAGAGGCCAGAGGGAGGGGTTCAGGTAGAGGGAGAATTCTGGCGGTGGGTGAATGGGTCTGCTGATAGGGAGGAGGACTCCTGGTCAAAGAAGTGAGCCCGGAGATGGCGGCGATGGAGACCGAAGAAGAGCTCAACGTCATGCCGAGCGCGGATTTCATTGAGGTGGGGGCGAAAGGGGAGTGAAGAATATTCAGCGTCACAGAGGGGGAGGTCAGAGGGTATAGTGAATACACGGCAAGGGGTCAGATCAGAAGAGGTAGGGTCAGAGGGAAGTGAAGGGGAAGAAGAATCTGGAGGGGTATTAGTCCCCATCAGCTGCTGGAACTTGCGTTCCTTAATACCTGAAAGGAAGAAAAAAAGTTTTTTGTTAGTGTCGGATAAGATACATTTTTCTTATTTTTTGTGTTTGTTTTATTTTAGTTTGTTCAGTTTGTTTCTACTGTGCCTACCCACTTTTTTCATGTTTGTGGCTGTTCAGTTTTCAGTCCATTCACACCCTATCTATACTAATGCTTTGTCTTTCAGCACACCATTAACATTGTTTGCCTTTGCTCCATGACCTGGTCAGCTATTCTGTGACCTTGTCCTATCAATCCTTCTCTTTTGTTAACTCTTCCCCATCCCCGCTTTACTTCCTTAAAATCTCTTACATTTCTTATATCTGCCAGTTCTGAAGAAGGGTCGCTGACCTGAAACGACCTGATCTGACCTGACCTGACCTCTGCTTCTCTCTCTACAGATGCTGCCAGACCTGCTGAGTATTTCCAGCACTTTCTGTTTTTGCTTTAGGTGCAGTCTGTTTGTGAGACATTTCTGTGTCTCTATCAGTGACTGCACTCCAAAAAGTAATTCCTTGGATGCAAAGTTCTTTGGGGTGTCCAAAATGGCATAAGAAGAAGGAACATAAATGCTAGTTAATTCATTTCAGTGTTGTTTTCCCTAGGTTACCCGCCATTGTAAGAGGAGGGACTATTGATAGGTACTGGCCTACTGCAGATGGTCGGTTAGTTGAGTATGACATTGATGATGTTGTTTATGACGAAGATTCTGCATATCAGAACATCAAGATTCTTCATTCAAAACAGTTCGGAAATATTCTTATCCTCAATGGCGATATTAGTAAGTATTATTTGATTATAATGTCGAGATGGGAAGTAAAAAATGGCGCTCCTTGTAGTTAGTTAGTGGGAGCTGATTCATTCATCTTTGTCAACCAGTATTGAAATTCAGAAGTAATTGGGAGTTGGTTTGATTTGTACTTGTATGCTTTCTTGTTCTTGTACATATTTTATTGCTTTTTAATGTCTGTAACTTAGTTAGATTGTTGGTCTATGCTCAATTTGCTCATCTCAGCTGTTGTACCTGTAGGCACGGCAGTTCGCCTCAGTGCCTCAGAAGTAGGAAGAAGAAAGACCTGGCTGGAGTCTGGTTCTTAATTAAGTAACCAATGATTCCTGATTGCTATCCACTGATCTGTGCTGAAAAAAACATGAATGTGCACATCGGGGAACAAAAGCTTACAATATTGAAAAGGCACAGCAGGTCCATCAGGATTGTTTTTATTCATTGATGGGATGTGGATGTTGCTGGCAGGTCAGCATTTATTACCCATCCCTAATTTCCCTAGAACTTGCTAGGCCATTTGAGAAGGCAGTTAAGAGTCAACCACATTGCTGTGGGACTGGAGTCACATGTAGGCCACACCAGGTAAGGACAGCAGATTTCCTTCCCTGAAGGACATTAGTGAACTAGATTGGTTTTTACAACAATCAACAGTAGTTTCCTGGTCACCATTAGACTAACTTTTAATTCCATATTTATTAGGCTGCGTTTGACAACGCCACCACTAGGTGGCGCTGCAATGGCACATGTGCAAATTCAGCCTGTGCCACTAAAACTCCCCACCCCTGCGCGCGCTCTCTGCGCCCTCCCCCCCCACCATCTGTCCGCATTACGCGATAACATCATCTGCGCATGCGCCAACCAGTCCTGGCACTGCGGAACGCAGCGCATGCGCAGAGGGTAGGAAGATTGGTGCAGATTGGAACAGTCGGATGGTGTAAGCTGCCGGCTGCGTTGTCAGTAATCACTTTGTATTTATTAATTTAATTCAAATTTCACCGTCTGCCGTGGTAGGATTCAAACCCATGTTCCCAGAGCCTGGGCCTCGGGGTTACAAACAAGTCCAATGACATTACCACTACACCACTGCCTTCCTTGGGAAAGGGAAAAGGCAATTTTGTGTTTGTGTCTTTATAAAGTTGCTGTTGCCTGCAGTTCTGGAGAGCCTGGTGGCGCTTGCAGTCTGGGCTCAGTCCTGTAGAGTATCTCAGTACGGATTAAAACCTTTACAAGAGAGGGAAAAAATCCAGAGCTTAAGTTATTTCTTGAATATATCAAGGAATTAAATAATAGCAGAGAACCAAATTGTGGGTTAAATTGAAGTGTGGTTTAGAGTTGAAGGGGCAGTAGGTGGATGGTCTCAGTAGTATCATGTACTGATTTGCTTCTGTAGACTGTAATCTTTAACCCGGCACACTCTGTAAATTTACACAACCAAGTGTGATCTAAAAACAAGCCTGCTTCTGCAGTAGTACGAACAGAAAATGCTGGCAGCGTTTGTGGAGAGAGGAAGCTCGGGCTAACGTTACAAGTCCATGTGGCACATGGACCTGAATCTGCAGAGCAGTTATGTGTATATGATGGTGCCTGCAACAGGGCAGAATTCCCTCGCTGTTGCACTGATGTGTTAGCCTGGAATAAATGCTTGGGTTTGAACTCACGACCTTTTCATTCAGAGCCGAGAGCGCCAACACTAAGCCCAAGGCTGAGACCTGGCTTCTTTGTCTTAATGGCTGGTGTTGTGCTTAAGGTTTTATTTGTAGTAAATAATGTATCTTTGTGTACACTCATCTGTTCCAGATTTAGGAGAGAGTGACCTTCCATACACGCAAGCTATAATGGGCAATGGAGTAGAGGACTACACAGGGAAAGAAATTCTTATCCTGGGAGGAGGAGATGGTGGAATCCTCTATGAGCTGGTCAAGTTAAAACCAAAGATGGTCACCATGGTGGAAATATCCTTTGTCGGTAACTTTGCATGAAATAATTGCTCAGGTGATGCCAAAGGGCTTATCCGGTGAGATTTACCTTGGCCTACAGGAAGACCACTCAGTCTTTTCAGAGGAAATTTGAGGGGACTGGGTGGAGGTTTCCTCTCTGGGTGCTGTTGCAGGTGACAAAGTGGGATTCCAGCTTATATTATCCTTCCTTCCTCTGACATTTCCTGCTGAGTAGTAACTTGTTTTTCCTCTCCATGGAGCATCAGAACACACAGCAAACAGGAACTTGTTTACAGTGCTGGTAAATGTGGCAGCAGGACAAGTCCTTTCACTTCACTGTTTGTGAACACCCTGTATGAGCACCCACGAAGGCTGTTGTGGGAGAATCTATTTTAGGGAGTGACTCTTTCGAGTTAACAGCAAACTAAGGAGTCTGTCTATGCTCAATGTGGCAGATTCTGCAGACATGAACGAAGTATGGAAGCTGCCAGTACGTGGTTGTTTCGGGGTGGGGGGTGGGGAAAGATGATGTTTGAGGCAGAAGGCTGCATTTTTAAGTAACAGGCTGCCATGACCGGCACCCCATCAGATTCACCTGTGTAAAACCAAGCTACCGAGGTCAGTACTGCTATCTAACAGCATGTCAGACTGCACTTGCCCCAGCGATCAGGGATTTTAAGAATTAATTCTTGATGTGGGTGATGCTGGCATTTATTACCCGTCCCTGGTTATCCTGAGAAGGTGGCAGGAGGCCTTCATTTTCTTGCTAGGCTGCTTCGAATTTATGTCAAGGTGTAGGACTGGAATCACATAGGCCAAACTGGGGAAGGAAATCTCAAAGGGCATTAAGGAACCAGTTAGGTTTTTATGCCAATTAGACAGCTTCATGGTCACCTTTGCGGTTACCAGCTTTGTTTAAAAAAAAAAATCCTAAACTGAATTCAAATTCTTAATGCCATGATGAGATTTGAACTTTTGTTCTCTGGATTGTCAGTACATGTCTCTGGATTACTAGCCCAGTTTTATAACCACTGCACTGTCGTATCCAATTTACCTGATTGAGGCATTTCTGATGCTTAAAGCATTTGATAGGCTAGATGAGGAATAATTTCGTCTGGTGGGTAAAGAACAAAGGGACATGACCTTAAAATTAGAGAGAGGCAGCTCAAGGGTGATGTCAGGAAGCACTTCATACAAAGGGTAGTGGAAATCTGGAACACTCCCCAAAAACCCATTGAGGTCAGAGGTCAGTAGATGATTTCAAAGCTGAATTTGATAGATTTTTGTTAGGTAAAGGTATTAAGGGTTAAGGAACCAAGGCAGGTAGATGGGGTTAAGGTCCCTTTGAGGTTCTGCAGGCAGATTTGAGGGAGCTAGGAAAGAAATTAAAAAGCAGAACCTCAAGGGTAGCAATTTTTAGTTTACTCCTGGTGCCACGTGCCAGTAAAAACAGAAACAAGAGATTGTGCAAATGAATGCATGGCTGGAGAGATGGTGCAGGAATGAGTTGGGAGTTGCATAAGCTTAGACACGTTGCACCTTGCCAGAGCCAGTATTGTAGGGAGGTTTGCTATTGCTGTTGGGGAGGGTTTAAACTAGCACAGCAGTGGAGTGGGAACCTGAGCAGAGATTCAGAAGGGAGAGAAGGAAAGCTGGAAATGGAAGGCAGAAGATTAGAGTATGGAAGGCAGAGGAAACGAAGGCTAGAAAATAAATAACGAAGGAGTTGTTCAGTGATTAATGGTATATCCTTCAATGCAAGGAGTCAATGAATAAGGCAGATGAGCTGAGGGCGCTGATAGACATGTGCAAGGATGGGGCAAGAATGGCAGATCAACATTACAGGTTACAGGGTTTGCAGACGGAATGGGGGGGGGGGGGAGAAAAAGAATGGGGGTGGTCGCAATATTGTTTGAAGAAAAAAAGTTCACAGCTGTGAGGAGGGATGATAAATGGAAGGATCATCAAATGAGGCCATATGGTTTGAACTGAGGAACAAAGCGGGTGGGACTCAAAAAATCTTACTGGTCAGGATGTCAAGGAGCATATAGGATAGGATGAGGCAAAAAAGAGAAACTTGTGTCAGATACCTAGAGCTCAATACTTCAGAAAACCTAGAGGAGTATAGAAAGTACGGGTCCTAAATTAAAAAGGATATTAGGAAAGCAAAGGTGGGGCATGAAAAAATATTGGTAAGTAAAATCAAGGATAGTACCAAGATGTTTTATAAATGCATAGAGCAAGAGGATAACTTTAAAAAAAAAAGTATGTCCTATGAGAGACCAAAAAAGTAACCTGTATGTGGAGGTGGAAGACCTGGGCATAGTTCTCAATGATACTTTGCATCTATCTTCACAAAAGACAGGGACAATGCAGACATTGTAGTTGAATGTGGAATTTTGGATGGTATAAATATAGCGAGAGAGGACATATTAAGGGGTTTAGCGTCTTTGAAAATGGATAAATCAATAGGCCCAGATGAAATGTATCCCAGGCTGCTAAGAGAAGCAAGAGAGGAAGTCATGGAGGTTCTGACAATCATTTTGCAGTCCTCTCTGGCTACAAGCATGATGTAAAGGCCCGGCTACCCGACCCGGACCCGACAACATGTCTGAGTCGGGTCAGGTTGCACTTTCAGGTCCGGCATTTGGGGTCGGATTGGACACGCTTTATCATAATCTCAGGTAAGTGGCTCCACTGTTAATGTAATTTTTGGACTAGAAAGGTGGTTTTGTTATTTTAACCTTGTGCAGATCAGCAACAAAGTGAAAAATGGAAGGTAGGTTAACTGATGGTCGGGTCGGGCACGGGGGAAAATGGAAGGGCTCGGGCAGGGTCAGGCTTAGGTTCGGTTGTGGTTCTGTCGGGCTTGGGTTGGGTTTCGTTTGTAGACTCGAGCCGGCCTTTAGCATGTTGCCAGAAGACTACAAACATTGTACAGCTGTTTAAAAAGGGAGGAAGGGATAAACCAAGTAATTACAGATCAGTCAGCCTAACCGCGATGGAAAAGTTGTTGGAACAAAATTGAGGGACATTATAAATCATCATTTAAAAAGGCACAGATTAATTGGGGCAGTCGACATGAATTTAAGCAAAGTTTGTGTCTGAATAACCTATTGAATGTTTTGAGCTAACGAGGAGGGTCGATGGTAGTGCATTTGATGTAGTCTACATGAATTTTACAAAGCTTTTGACGAGGTCCCACATGGCAGACAGATCAGTAGATTGATACAAGGGCACATGGCAAATTGGATCTAAAATTATCTCAGTGGCTGGAAGCAAAGGGTTGTGCTCAATGGATGTTTTTGAGACTGGAGTCCACTTTCCAGTGGGGTTCCAGAAGGCTCAGTAATAGGTCGTGGTGTCTATCACTGATTTAAGCTTAAATGTAGAAGGCATGATTAAGAAGTTTGCAGATGATACAAAAGTTGTGTGGTTGCTACTGACCAAGAAGGCTGTTGGGTGTAAGAAGATATTAATGGACTGGTCAGTAGGAAGGAAAAGTGGCAAATGGAAGTCAGTCTGTAGAAGTGTGAAGTAATGTATTTGGGGAGGACAAAGAAGCCAGGGAGTGCATTGTGTAAATAGTTGGATACTGAGATGTGTCGAGAAACAGAGGAACCTTGAAGTGCATGTCTACAGATCCCTGAAAGTAGCAGGACAGGTTGATAAGGTGGTTAAGTTGGCGTACAGGGATACTTTCCTTTATTAGCTGAAGCTTGGATACAAGAGCAGGGAGGTTATGCTGGAGTTGTATAAAACACGAGTTAAACCACAGCTAGAGGACTGCAAACAGTTCTGGTCACTGCATTGCAGGAACGATATGATCACACTAGAAGGGGGTACAGAGGAGATTTATAAAGATGTTGCCAGGAATGGAGAATTTTAGCTGCCGAAAAGGTTGGATAAGGTGGGGTGGTTTTCTTTGGAACAGAGGAAGATTTAATCGATGTGTATAAAATTGAGGGACTTTGAAAGAGTGGGTAGGAAGGACCTATTTCCCTTAGTAGAAAGATCAATAACCAGAGGGCATAGATTTAAAGTAATTGCTAGAAGGATTAGAAGGGTTTGAGGAGACATTTTTTTACCGAGAGGGTGGTGGGAGTCTGGAATTCGCTAGAAACCCTCATAAATTAACAAAACACTTGGATATGCACTTGAAGTGTCGTAACCTACAACGCTACTGACCAATAGTTGAAAGTGAGGTTACATTGGTAACTCTTATTTGGCTGGCGCATACACGATGGGCCAAATGGCCTCTTGTGAAGTAAATTTTCCAAGATACTAATCAGCCATGACCTAATTGAGGGACAGAACGGGCTCAAGGGGCTAAATGAGATACTTTTATTCGTATGTTTTTGTGTCCTTTTTTTTTAAATATTGAAATTGATATTTGCACCAATGCTTTAGGAATTGAACTTTAGGAAATGTACCCATTTTTGTAAGAATCAGCCAATAACAGAAACTCCAACTGGAACATGATCAGATTTTTTGCTAACACTTGGGATCTCATCACATTCAGAGGCTTCAGTAAAGGGGATTGACTAGTGATAGCCAAACTTTCACAACATGGTGTTCAGAAGTGAGAGCAACAGTTTCCTATGTCCATTTGGAGAATGCAGACTGGAGTGTTGCAGAGATTGTTGCAGGGATTTTACTTAATTTGCTGTGCTTCCTACAAAAAGGAATTTCAGCCCATATTGGGCACTAGGGTTCTGAATTCTTTCATTTTAAAAAGTGTTCAAAATGGTGACAGCACATTAAAATGGTACAAACAAGCGATGGGTTAAGCAACAATTTGCATTTATAAAGTGCCTTTAGTGTAGAACAACATCCTGAGGCACTTCTCAGAGGCAGAATTGGACAGATATGTCCACTGACAAAGGAGATACTCGGAGGATGAAGAAATGTTTTGTCCAAGCAGGTTTTAAGAATGGCCTTAAAGGAGGAGGGAAAGTGGAGACGCAGAGAGGTTTAGGGATGAATTTCCAGAGTGTGGGACAGGCAGTAATTCCAGTATATAGCACATGTTTATTGAATGTCTGGTGCTAGAATTGCCTGGAGTACACTAGCTTAGCTGTTTAGCTAACTTGGCAGCTGGCTAATAACTCCCCCCTGGGAATCTACTGACACGGCCTGTTGAGGGACTAAACTTTGGGCAGCCTATGGATTTATCATAAACCTAGATTCCCTCCTGCAGGGAGAGTAGAGTGGGGCCAATACACCAAACCAGGGAGAAATTTCCTGTTTTTAAAAATAAGATCCCCTCCAAATCTTAATGTTGCAATTTTATGGGTCTGTCTTTATTTAGCCATAACTTAAAAGGACTTAAGTTTTTTGCCAAAATGTTCTCAAATTCTATTCAGTCTTTGCTTAACACAAGTTGTACATTGACCAGATGGTGATCGATGCATGTTGCAAACACATGCGCAAAACTTGTGGGGATGTTCTGGACAATCTGAAAGGAGACTGCTATCAGGTAGGCCTGCTTGCACTACTCTTGTTTTGCCTCAACAGGAGAACTAGATAAGTTAAATGTATCTTTGAAAGTGTAAGTATCTGCTTAGATTGATAACTGTCAATATTTTGAGAAATGACCCAAGTCTTTTCAGGTGATCTACCTTACTCTTAATTCTAATAATTCTTCATTGCATTTCCTTTTACCCATTAGTTCCTCATTCTGTATGTTTGGTTGTCATAATTAGGGTGGCTAAGTCCTCATTGCAAGCTCTGTTGGCTCCATAATTGTGCTTGTTATGCTTTTATTCAGGTCATGTATACTGTCTCATCAGCTTAGCTTTGGTCGCATTCAATCCAGTTACTGATCTGAGGTCATGTGGTCACCTATCTTCCTGCAATCCATCCATCACAGCCCCAGGTTACTGATCTGCAGTCATGTGCCCCTTGCTCAGCTCATTAATCTTCCTAGTATAAGCTGCTGTGTACCAGTCCACAACCCATTCCTACAGCATTGGTTATTCTGCTCCCAGACAATACCCTGTATCTTGCTCGCACAACACATTCTTAAATCATCCAGTCTTTTGCTTGTCTTAAGGTTCAGTGTTGTGTCCCATAAAGAACTGCACACTCTTGTTACAACCCATATTATCTACCTCTCCTCCTCCATAGGTGGTTTCTAACATTGAATTGCAGTCAATGCTGTACATCCCTTAATCTCTTATATTGCTGGTTGTCAAACACCCAGCTCCCCAGATAAATAAAGCTGTTGGACATTTTCACCTTCTCCACATGTGGTTTGATACAGCTTATTTGAGTCTGATGGAACCCACCTAATACAGCAAGCAGTTTGTCCATGATGGAGCTATTTTTGGGGCAGGATGACCTTTTTGTTCTCCCCTCCCCATTACTGGTAATGTCACTTCATAGTCTTCCTATGCATTTCTTTAATGCCTGCACCAGCCAATTGGCGTCCTTTCCCATAAAAATGGTTCCTTGTATACTGTATTGATTTGTATAATTATTTATATTGTAATACATTTTGTATTCACATTGAAGGCACTAAGAACATACCAGAACTGTGGGGAACAAAGTTTCTAATAAGTGCAACTTAAATGTAATTAATGTCAGTAAAGAAAAAGTATGGGAGAGGTTAATGGGTCTAAAATCTGACAAAATCACTTGGACCTGATGGCTTTTAAAAGAGGCAGCTGCAAAGATAGAGAATGCCTTGGTTTTGATCTTACAGAATTTCCTGGATTCTAGAATAATCCCCACAGATTGGAAGATAGCAAATTTAAACCCACTGTTCAAGAAAGGAGGGAGAGAGAGAAAACCGGAGAATGACAGGACATGGATAGCCTGACATCCGTTGTAGGGAAAATACAAGAATCCGTTATTAAGGATTTGGTAATGTAGAGTCAGTGATTTTATGAAAAGAAAATTATGTTTGGCAAATGAGGTTTTTGAAGGTGTAACTAATGGGGTGGGTAAAAGCGAACCAGTGGATGCTGTGCATTTGGATTTTCAGAAGGCATTTGATAAGTTGCCATACAAGAGGTTATTGCACAAGATTAAATTCATGGGATTGGGGTAATATATCAGCAAGGATTGGTTAACTGAGGGAAAACAGTTGGAATAAATGGGTCATTTTCCAAATGGTTGGCTGTAACTTGGTAGGTTCCCACAAGGATCTGTGCTTGGGCCTCAGCTATTTACAATCTATATCAATGATTAAGATGAGGGGACCAAGTTTGCTACTGATATAAAACTAGGTAGGAAAGTAAGCTGTGATGAGCACATAAAGGGACTGCAAATGAATGTACACTGGTTGTGATTGGGCACAAAGTGGGGAGATGGAGTATAATGTGGGGAAGTGTGAAATGATCCACTTTGGCAGGAAAAATTGAAAAGCAGAATTTTTTTTAAACGTTGAGACACCAATAAATGTTGGTATTCAGAGAGATTTGGGTGTCCTTCTACAGAAAGTGAACATGTAGGTGTAACAAGCAAATAGGAATGCAAATGATATGTTGGCTTTTATTGCAAGGGTATGAAAGTAAGGAAGTCTTTCTGCAATTGTACATAGCTTTGGTGCGATCATACCTGCAGTACTGTGTATCGTTTTGGTCTCCTTATTTCAGGAAGGATATACTTACCTTAATGGCTGTGCAACAAAGGTTCACTAGATGGATTCCTGAATGAGAGGGGTGACCTATGAGGAGGTATTAAATAGAATAGGCCTGTATTTTCTGGAGTTTAGAAGAATGAAGTGATCTCATTGAAACATATAAAGTTCTTCATGGCTTGACAGGGTAGATGCTGTGAGACTGTTCTCCCCTTTCTGAGGAGTCGAGAACTATGGGTAATAGTTTCAGGATAAGGGGGCGGCCATTTTAGGACTGAGATGAGGAGAAACTTCTTCAATCAGGCATGCCAATCTTTGGAATTCTCAACCACAGAGAGCTGTGGATTTTCAGTCATTGATTATATTATAGACAGACATCAATAAATTTTTTGTGCACTTGGGGGATCAGGAGGGAAAGTGGAGTTATAGAAGTTCAGCTATGGTCTTATTAAATGACAGAGCAGGCTTGACGATCCTTAATCGGCCATACAGATCATAGTGGTTACAGCACAGAAGGAGGCCATTCGGCCCGTTGTGTCCATGCTGGCTCTCTAAGAGCTACTCAGCTAATCCCACTCCCCCACCCTTCCGCGTAGCCCTTCAGATGTTCTCTCTTCAGATAATTATCTAATTCCCTTTTGAGTTCTCCAAATTCTTATGCTCTTGTGTTCAAGAATGGTGTATCAATGTGTCTCTATATTTCAGGTATTAGTGGAAGATTGCGTTCCAGTACTGAAGACATACGCTGCAGAAGGAAGGCTGTTTGATTATGTAATTAATGACCTAACAGCAGTTCCTATCTCTACATCTCCAGAAGAAGGTAAGTATGTTCACCCCTTTACATTGTCCCAGTTATTCACCTTTCGGTTATATTAATTCCTGTTCAGGTTGCCTACATTTATTTCATTCCAAAAATTGGATTCCTGAAAAATACAAGAGGTTTGTCTTTGTTGAAAATGTTTCAATCGATAATGTTGTTGCAGTTGCTTGTGGAAGGACAATGCGGGTATGTTTTAGTTAGCTGTGGGTTCTCCTCACCTGTGAGAAGTGAAACATGCTGGTACACAAGTCTTGTGATTTTTGTCACTGTGACCAGGCTCTTAGCTTCAGTATTGACCCTCTTGTTGTTTTTCCTCTCTGAGCATAAAGCTTGCAACTGGTTATTAAGTCACTGATATTGGAAACCGTTTGAGTATACTTTCCATTGAAAGAGAGGCAAAAGAAGAACAGGTAGTGCTAGATTGAGAGTAACAAAAATAAAGCACACTTATCTGTGGAGATTCTACCAACTGATTTGACGTGCTACATAATTTACAGAACATAAATGACCCATGTAGACTAGAAAAGGAATGGGGGGAGGGGAGGGAGTAATTTGAAGAGAAAGCACTCATTAAGACTTTAGACATAGTTATATTTTCAAGTCTGTTATGTCCCTTGCAAGTTAACGTAAGGGCTATTCTGGCTAAATACCCGCTGAGACTGCTGCCAGCAAGTCTGAATCCTGCAGCAGCAGAGTCAGGAGCTGGCCTTGGCAAAAACTGCTGTCATTTGAAGATGGTCCTTGTGCAGCGTGTGAATTGGAGGTACCCACAACGTTTTTGGAACATGCAGCCCGAAAAAGAATGCTGCAAATTAAAAGGATAAAAAAAAAAGGGTTCAGGAGGTGTTTGTAGCATTTGCAAATGCAATGGGGAGACGTGATAAGACAGGTGGATTGAAGAGATGGACAATCCAATGTACAGGCAGGAGGAAACTGATTTAAAAGGCAAATGACAGAGTTTCTCCTGATCCTTGCTTTGGTGGCTGATGAAATAGAGGTGATGCAATACAAGCTGTCCTGCTTGGCTCGCCACAGAGGATGACATTGCAACATTCCTGGCAGGAAATGGCAGCCAGGCTCATTGCAATTTGCAGCTCTTGTGGGGCCTGATGTTCTTAAAGAAATCTGGCAAGGTAAATGGTCCATGATTTCATGCCACAAGGGTTTTGCATATCAGCATGGTCCACATTTATTTGTCTATGGAAAAACCTCACAGCCTTACAGCTCCTTCATTGCATCTCATGCATACCCATACCTCAGGGCACATGGAGGATGCAACTTAAATGAAAGGCTTTGGTATTTTTCAAGCACCTCACACATCAAACAGTTGTAACCAGATTGCTTTAGCCATGCTGATTTGGAGCATCAATTGTTTGTTTGATGCATGTGATGGCCAGCATTTTTGCTGATACTGCAGTGCAAACTAGGAATGAGATATAGGTGTAACAGTTGGGGATAGCAGTGACTCTGCCAACTATTAGCTGTGTTGTGCTTACGTTGCAAGTTGTCCTTGCTGCAGATGGTGAAGTTCTGCTGTGCTCTGTATGCTGAGGTAGTTGTCCTCAGTTATTGGGTGGCAGGCGTGCAGATATGGCTTGCTGGCATCCCTTCTCAACAAATACAACGCCAGGCTCGGGACCTTCATTCACCTTTGGGAGAAGAGTGGAGTCAGACCTGCGAGGGAGCAGCTCTTCAGGAGTCGGCACGTGCTGACTGAGTTTGAAAAAAATTCACTGACGTCCCAGGAAAGCTGAAGGTGATTGGTTGGTAAGTAATTGCTGTTACGGGGTCTCTGTAAATAGCTAGGTTAGTACACTACTGTTGGAGTGTATGTGTTAATAACTAGAAATTAGAAAAAACCTTATAATTAAAATTTATGTGACTACCTTATAATTAATTTGAGGCACACCAGCAGAAAGGAAAAGCTGGTGAGTCTACTGTTTTATTTTAAAGCAGTAAGGTTTATTGTATTTAGGGGAGGAGATGACATAGTGGTAATGTCGCTGGACTAGTAACCCAGAGACCCAGGCTACTGCTCTAGGGACATAGGTTTGTATCTCACCATGGCAGATGATGAAATCTGAATTCAGTTAATCTGGGAATTAAAAAGCTTGTCTAGTGGTGACAATGAGACCATTGCCGATTGTTGTAAAAACCCGTCTGGTTCACCAGTGTCCTTACCTGGTCTGGCCTACATGTGACTGCAGACCCAGTGAAATGTGGTTGACACTTTGAAAAAAAATGCCCACTGAAATGGTCTAGCAAGTCATTCAAGGGCAATTAGGGATGGGCAATAAATGCTGGCCTAGCCAGCAATGCCCACGTCTTAGGAAATTAATTTTTTTTTAAATCAACAAGGTTTAAATTGGTGTAGTAGGTCCTGGTGAAGAAAACCATTAACTAAAATATTAATTAAGTAAATAATTAGTTATTTAAAACACAGCAAGGATGACGGGGCTAGCGATGCAATGCAGCTGCAGTATGTGGGAGCTCGTGGACACCAGCGTGAGCCGTGACAACTAGGTCTGCAGTTAGTGTCTGTGGCTCGAGGAACTTCGGCTCAGAGTTAACGAGCTGGAGGCCGAGCTGCAGACACTGCGACACATCAGGGAGGGGGAAAGTTATCTAGGCACTTTGTACCAGGAGGCAGTCACGCCCCTTAGGATAGGGTCTTCTGATTTGGTCTATGGTCAAGGACAGGAGGGTGTGACTGTGAGTGAGGGACGTATGGGGATCCTGAACGTAGAAGCAGAGGAGCCTCAGCATTTGCATTTATCTAACAGGTTAGAGGTTCTCTCAACCTGTATGGATGAAAGTGGGGGCTGCAAGGTGGATGTGCGAACTGAGCATGGCACCATAGTACAGGAAGCCATGGGGGGAGGGGGGTGCAGGAATCTAGTGTTAGTAAGGGGTAGCATAGTCGGGATAGACACAGTTCTCTCCAGCTGATGGCAAAAGTCCAGAAGGTTGTGTTGCCTGCCCAGTGCTAGGGTTCGGGACATTTGCTCTGGGCTGGAGAGGAACTTGCAGTCGGAAGGGGTGAATCCAGTGGTCATGGCCAATGTAGGCGCCAGCGACATAGGTAGAACAAGGAAAGAGGTTCTGCTGAGGGAGTATGAACAGCTAGGGTCTAAATTAAAAAGCAGAATCTCAAAGGTAATAATTTTTGGATTATTACCTAAGCCACGTGCAAATTGGCACAGGGAAAATAAGATTGGAGAAATGAATGCGTGGCTCAAAGACTGGTGTGGTAGAAGTAGGTTCCAGTTCGTGGTGCACTGGCAGCAGTACTGGGGAAAGTGGAGGCTGTACCGTTGGCGAGCTGCATAACTCGAAGTAGAGAGGGTTTTAAACTAACTAGTGGGGGCAAGGGATCAAATATGGGAAGAGGTTGACAATCCGAGTAGAGACCAGGCAAGCAAGAATGGTATTAATTTTGGAAATGATAAACAGACCATGACAGGAAGGGACAGAGTACAAATCTGAGTAAATCAGGTAAGGCTAAAGGTTACAAAAATAAAAAAAGGACAAAATTAAAGACTGTGTATCTGAATGCACGTAGCATTCAAAACAAAACAGATGAACTGATAGTGCAAATAGAAATAAATGAGTATGGTCTGATGGCCATTACAGAGACATGGCTACAGGATGACATAGATTTGGACCTGAATATTGAAGGCTACATGATATTTAGGAAGGGCAGGAATCTAGGAAAAGGTAGAGGGGTGACTCTGTTAATTAACTTAAAGAAAAAGCATATAATTGTACAAAAATAAAAGCAAAATACTGCAGATGCTGGAAATCTGAAATAAAAACAAGAAATGCCTGAAATATTTAGCAGGCCTGGCAGCATCTGTGGAAAGACCAGCAGAGTTAACGTTTCAGGTCAGTGACCCTTGCACAACGTGGCAGGTCAGAAGATTGGACAGAATATAAAACAGCAAAGAATGAATAAAAGATTAATGAGGGAAAATTTAGAGTGAGAGAAGGTAGCTAGAAATATAAAAACTGTAAGAGTTTCGATAGATATTTAAAAAAGAGTTAACAAAGTGAGCATTGGTCCTATAGAAAGTGAGTCTGGGGAATTAATAAGGGAAAATAAGGAGATGGCAAATGAATTGAACAGGTATTTTGCATTGGTCTTCATAGAGGATACAAGTAACATCCCAGAAATAGCTGTAATTCAGGAAATGGAAGGGAGGGAATAACTCAAGCAAATTACCATCACCAGGGAAGTGGTACTGAGCACATTTTTGGAGCTGTGGGCTGACAAGTCCCCAGATCCTGATGGACTTCATCCTAGGGTCTTAAAAGAAGTGGCCAGTGAGATAGTTGATGCATTAGTTTTAATTTTCCAAAATTCCCCAGATTCAGGGACGGTTCCATTAGGTTGGAAAATAGCAAAAGTAACTCTTATATTCAAAAAATGAAGGAGACATAAAGCAGGAAACTACAGGCCAGTTAGCTTAACATCTATCATAAGGAAAATGTTAGAAGCTATTATTAATGACATTATAGCAAGGCACTTAGAAAAATTCAGGGTAATCAGGCAGAGTCAGCATGGTTTTGTGAAAGGTAAATCATGTTTAACTAATCTATTAGAATTCTTTGAATAAGCAACATGCTGTGGATAAAGGGGAAACTGGTGGATGTACTGTACTTGTCTTTTCAAATGCCTTCTGAAAATCTGTCACCAACGGTTATTGTGGAAAATAAAAGCTCATGGTGTGGGGGGGGGGGGGGGGGGCGGGCGGGGGCGTAATATATTGGCATGGATAGAAGATTGGCTAGCTAACAGGAAATAGAGTAGGCATAAACAGGTCACTTTCTGGTTGGAGCGACGTAACGAGTGATGTGCCGCAAGGATTAGTGCTGGGGCCTCAACTTTTTACAATATATATAAATGGTTTGGATGAAGGGGCCAAAGGTATGGTTGCTAAATTTGCTGATGACACAAAGATAGGTAGGAAAGTAAGTTGTGAAGCGGACTCGTGATAAGGAGGCTACAAAGGGATATTTAGGTTAAGTGAGTGGGCAAAAATATGGCAAGTGGAGTATAATTGTCCATTTTGGCAGGAAGTATAAAACATATTATTGAACTGGTGAGAGATTGCAGAGCTTTGAGATGCAGAGGGATCTGGGTGTCCTAGTGCATGAATCACAAAAGGTTAGTATGCAGGTACAGCACGTAATTAGGTAAGCTAATAGAATGTTATCGATTATCATGAGGGGGATTGAGTACAAAAGTAGGGAGGTTATGCTTTAGTTATACAGGGCATTGATGAGACAACATCTGGAGTACTGTGTACAGTGTTGGTCTCATTTAAGGAAGGATGTAAATGTGTTGGAAGCAGTTCAGAGAAGGTTTACTAGACTAATACCTGGCTAAGTGCGTTGTCTTATAAGGAAAGGTTGGACAGGCTAGGCTTGTATCCGCTGGAGTTTGGAAGTGTAAGAGGTGACTTGATTGAAACATATAAGATCCTGAAGGGTCTTGAATGATGGATGTGGAAAGGATGTTTCCCCTTGTGGGAGAATCTGGAACGAGGGGTCACTATTTAAAAGTAAGGGTTTGTCCATTTAATACAGAACACCTACCTATCACAGACTGTTCATCAGCCTTGCCTGGAGAGACTTTGAGTGACATCCGACTATTCAACTCTGGGACACCTCACCGACCCGGAACTATCCTACCAGAATGTGACAACCTAATATTCCTAAGAAACAGTTGGAAACCAAAACATCCTTTTAAAAACAGTTAACTTTTTTATTGTATGTGTGTGTGCATGCGGGTTAGGAAGAATAAGAAGTTTGAAAAGAAACCTTTCACATATAGTTATCTCATTATTGTTTAAGACTTAGCTTATTATTAAATAGTTAATTTTGTTGTTTAAAGAGTCCTGGTTTTGTGTGCTTTATTCTAGGGGATAAGTAGAATGATTAATTTGGCTATTTTTCCAATAGGTGAGAAATTTTACTATTATGGAGTAGTGGGACTGAATTAACAGTGCATTACTCCTGCCTTGGTCGTAACAATATCATATTGTAACCAGTATCTTTAATATTCAAATTATGTGCTCTTTGAAAGCTCCTATGTAAACATTTTCTGTACGAGTTGCAGTATTATGTTCCGTTAACTGTTGTGATTCTGTGTCGCTGTAGGTGGCATTTTCATAGGATGTCCTATTTCAACCTGATTAATGTGTAGTCATGGCCCCATTACATCAGATGGAATTCTAACCTAGTTTATTCACAGCTGCAGCCTGTCTGGTTGTATAACTAGCCTTTTTAACTGTTTGATTTCAAGTTTTTAATTTACCTCTGTTGAAGGAACTTTAACAGACTTTACATCTGAATTGGCTGTAGTGCTCCTGGGCCATGCTGCTCCACTTGTACTTTTGTTTCTGCTTCCTGCTTGCCTGTTTCTACACTGGCCTTGCACTGCAGCCCCATTTTGAGAGTTCCTGTCTCCATCAGTGACTCAAGATGGACCCCTCTCTGGTACCTGGCCCCTCCAGGAGACTTCAGCATGATACAGCGAGACTTCTCTTGACTGGAATGTCTCCTTGGAGCCACCGGAAATACTTGGACTGTGTAGCTGATGTGCGGCAGTGTCCTGAGCGAGACCCTGTGGAGGATTAGCTCTGATAATTAGTAATACATAAATACAAGTAGCTTAATGCCAGTTGTCTACCTTGAAAAATTAACTTACATTTGTTTCTTAACTTGTATTTATACAGCATCTTTTAATATAGTAAAACATCCCAAGGTGCTTTTCAGAAGTATTATCAGATAAAATTTGACAACGAGCCATAAGGAGATATTCGAACAGATCAAAAGCTTTGTCAAACTGATAGGTTTTAAGGAGTAACTTAAAAGGAGGAAGAAGAGTGGAGAGGTTTAAGACTGGAATTCCTGAGCTTTGGGCTCGGGTAGCTGAAGTCATGGCTACCAAAGGTAGAGCAAATAAATAAAAACTAGAAACGCTGGAAATACTTGGGTCTGGCAGCATCTGTGGAGAGAGAAGCAGAGTTAACGTTTCAGGTCAGTGACCCTTCAGAACTGGTAGATAATAAATGTAAAATATTTAAAGGAAGTAAAGTGGGGGTGGGGCAAGAGATAACAAAAGAGAAGGTGTTGATAGGGCAAGGTCACAGAATAGCTGACCAGAAGTCATGGAGCAAAGGCAAACAGTATGTTAATGGTGTGCTGAAAGACAAAGCATTAGTACAGATGGGATGTCAACGGACTGAAAACTGAACAGCCACAAGCTGACCTGAAAAGTTAACTCCGCTTCTCTTTCCACAGATGCTGCCAGACCTGCTGAGTATTTCCAACGTTTTTTGTTTTTATTTCAGATTTCCAGAATCTGCAGTATTTTGCTTTTATTAGAGCAAATAAAATTGGGATGTGTAAGAGGCCGGAACTGAAGGAGTGCTGAGATCTCAGAGGTTTATAGGGCTATAGGAGATTAGATTGTAAGGCTGGAGGAGGTTACATAGCTAGGGAGGGGCGAGGCCATGGAAGGATTTGAACCTAGAAATGAGGATTTTAAAATTGGGTTGTCGTAGGAGCTAATGTAAGTCAGCAAGTGTAGGAGTGATGAGTGAGCAGGACTTGGTGCAAGTTAGGATATGGCCAGCAGTCAGTTACAGTGCTTCATATTAAATGACTGAAGCTTTTTTAATGTTTTGTAATCTATTTTTGTGGTTACAAGTCATATGCAATAAACACAATTGCTGTAGCAGTTTCCTGTATTTGGAATAAAAGTTTTTTCATAATCACTGTCCTGTCTCTTGACAATGACAATTTTATTTTTCCAACTGAATCTGATGGTTGCATCGGAATTCCAGCTTGGTAGTGCAGCCTCGGCAGCTTGTAATGAATTTCTTCAATCACCTCATGTAGGGTCCACCCCCATATGTCAAATATTTCCCCACCCCATGTGTGCTGAGGTTCAGTTAGTCATCCTGCAATATACTCGTTGGGACTAAACCACCCTATTGCAGGCAGGCCATTGACAATACAGGGCATCACAGCAAAGCTGTATCCCAACATTCTCACGCATGCAAATTCTTGCAGGGATCTGTAAACATTTACAGTCCAGCATAGCTTTAGGATGGGTGGTCTAAGTTCAGCATCTCTGGTTTCATCTGAGTGGCGAATCTGCCAGAACTTGGGTGTTTCAGGTGAACTTTGGTCAACATTGTGGTATGTCTGCTGTAGCAAAAAGGACACCCTACCCCCTCTGAACTCGAGGGGGGCCAGGCCCTGGTGCCTGCTGCAGCCTCGAGGGGAGCCGGGCCCTGTTTCCCCTGCTGTAACCTTACTGTACAGTTTAGCAGTCTGATGTCACTATCAACAGTAACTTGCATTTATATAACATCTTTAATGTAGTAAAAAGGTCCCAAGACACTTCACAGGAGCATTTTAAGATATTTGACACTGAGGCACATAGGAATATATTAGGACAAGTGACCAAAGGCTTGTTGAAAGAGGTAGGTTTTAAGCAATAACATAAAGGAAAGTGAGAATTGCTGAAAATAGAGACATGTTGTCGAAACCTTTTGCCTTGCACTCATCAGGGCAATACGCAAGAATAACCAATGTTCGGGAAAACAACAACTTGTACGGCATGAGAAGAGAGTGCTGATTGGTTGGCAAGTGAACTCTGATTGGTAGAGGCATTGCCATGGAGAATGCACCAGTTTGCGGTGACTGACAGTTAACTGCCAAGGTTGGTTTGAAATTTAAAGCAGGCAGCTTGACTCTGGTCAAGGCATTGCCCTGAGGAATGAACTAGTGAATGGCTGTCACTTATTTTGTTCAGCTGAAACGGGCGCAATGTGTACATGTTCTTTCAGTCTGCAAAGAGTAGGGTCCTGTGTATGAATATATGTAGCTTCCTGTACGTGCAAATGCGCCACACTGCAAGCCCAGCTGACAATTTTAAATTGGTTGTCAGTGTAATTCTTGGCACACTGTGGATTATTTAGCAAATGTCCAGCTGAACAAAATAAGTGACAACCATTCACTGGTTCTTCAGGGCACTGCCTTAACCAATCAGAGTCAAGCTGCCTGATTTAAATTTCAAACAAAGCTTGGAAGTTAACTGTCAGTCACTGTAAACTGGTGCATTCTCCATGGTGAGGCCTCTACCAATCAGAGTTCATTTGCCAACCCATCAGCCCTCTTATGCAGTGTAGTTGTTTTCCCTTACATTGATTATTACGTATTGTCCTCATGAGTGCAAGATGAAAGGCTTCGACAACATATCTCTATTTTCAGCAATTCTCAAGTTCTGCACTACCAAATGACTATTTATAAAGGAAGATGCGAGGTGAAATGCGGAGAGCTTTAGGGAGGCAGTTCTGGAGCTTAGGGCCCTGGCAATTGAAGGGACAGCTCCCGATGGTGGAGCGATTAACAATTGGGATAGTTAAGAGCCAAAATTGGAGGAAGGCAGAGATCTTGATAGGTTGTAGGGCTGGAGGAGGTTACTGACGAGAGGGCGAAGTCATGTGATTTGAAAAGACGGGGAGCTAATATAGGTTAGCGAGCTCGGGGTGATAAGTGAACAGGACTTGGTGAGAGTTAGGATACTGTCAACAGAGTTTTGGAAGAGTTTCGGTTTATGGAGGGTAGAAAGTGGAGTTTGTCCATGAGAGCATTGGAATATTTGAGTCGAGAGGTAACAAAGGGCTTCAGCAGCAGATAAACTGAGCCAAGAGTGGAGACGGGTGATGACATGGAGGTGGAAGAGGGCGGTCATGGTGATGGGAAGGATATGAGGCTGGAAGCTCAGCTTAGAGTCGGAATGTCGAGGTTGCAGATGGTCTGGGCGGGGGCTGGAGTCAGTGGCTTTGGAGTGGAGTTTGTATGGTCTGTAATGCATGATAATTCTGGCCTTTATTTGTCTTTATCTTTTGAGTTTAGATATTACAACAATGTTGCCAGGGCTTGAAAATTGCAGCTAAGAGGAAATATTGGCTAGGCTAGGGTTGTTTTCCTTACAACAGAGGAGGCTGAGGAGTGACTTAATAGAGGTGTACAAAATTATGAGGGGCCTAGATAGAGTAGACAGAAAGGACCTGTTTTCCCCTAGCGGAGAGGTCAGTTACCAGGGGGCACAGTTTTAAGGTGATTGGTACAAGGGTTAATGGGGACATGAGGAAAAGCTTTTTCACCCAGAGGGTGGTGGTTGCCTCGAATTCACTGCCCAGATCGGTGGTGGAGGCAGAAACCCTCAACTCATTTAATAGGTACCTGGACCTGCACCTGAAGTGCTGTAACCTGCAAGGCTACGGACCAGGTGCTTGGAAGGTGGGATTAGATTGGGTGGCTAGTTATTTCAGCCAGCTCAGACATGATGGGCTGAATGGTTTGTTTTTGTGCAGTAAATTTTCTATGGTTCCATGTTTCTAAATAAACGCAAATCTATTGGAAATTAAAAATAAACTTGCTGCAATGTAAAACATCTTTCTTTCCATCCCTCAGAATCAACGTGGGATTTTTTGAGACTTATTCTTGATCTTGCTGTGAAGGTTTTGAAACCCACTGGGAAGTATTTTACACAGGTAGGGCAGATTTACTTTTCACAGTCTATTCTGTCGTAACAATAAGCATTTATAAATGAGTAATTAACCATTGTTGGTAGAAGAAAGTTATTGGATGTATGAAGTTGTTTTGTGTTAACCTAAGGTATCCAGGAAAGTGATGCTCCAACAAAGATCTCAACCTTCTCATATTGCCGATTGTTGGGAGTACAGGCCTGGAGTTTTCGCTAGATTATGCTGGGTTTTTTTCAGCGCAATTCCTGCAGTAACAGTGTAACTTGCACAAAAGATTGTGCCCAGGACAACTCTAGTTTCTACAATCTAGTTTTGCACTAGTTTTAAAAACATTGTGCTAGAACTGGCCCGCCCAAAAAACTGGCCTTCTCACCCTCCTGCATTTCCACTAATTGTGCTCATTTGCAGGCCTTCAGGAAGGCTCCAAAAATTAAGCTGGAACTTTTGGGCACAGTGACAGAGGTTTGTTTTGAAATGTTCTGAATTTGTTAATTTACTGAGGAACTTATTACTGCACGCCAGTCTAACTAGAGAATAGTTCTGTACATTTTTTAAAAGCCATTTTCATTAATTTAAAGTCGAGTTACTCACAGGTGGTAGATTGACACTGTACTTGGTGGTGGGGTGGCGGGAAGGGGGTAGGGAAAGAAATACTTTTCAAAATGGGAACAATTTGCCCCATAATCATTGTGCCTAAAATGAAAACTCTACCCCTATAGAGTTCACATCTTTATACCTTGGTCCATGCTGCTATTTGCCTTTAATCAGTATGATGCCAGCACAAGAACATGTTCTTGAGCTGTCAGCTTACGACAGAGTTAGCTGAGCATCTGAAGACGATGCTCTGAAACTGAGAGTACTTTCTCGCACTACCTTTTTTAACAAATTGACCAGTTTCACTTTTCAACCATCACTACTGCTTCCCTTCTCTTATCCCTCTATCATGTAAGTAACAGAACATTGATATTCATACGGAGGCTGCATTTTCTGTATTTTTATCGAGATGGTAATTCTGGCGTTTATTTGGGCTCTAGTGGTCTGTACTTCTAATTGGAAAAGCTGTAATGGTCGTTGAACAAAATATAAACCAACGCACCAAGGTAGTAATTTGACCAGTCATAGTGGTGGGAAACAGCTTCATACTGTAACTTACCACACAAAGGGCTTCGAATCTCAATTGGTTGCCATCAGAGGGCACAGTGACTAGAGGCTAGGAATAGTGGGAACTGCAGAATCGAAGGACAAGTCACCTAACATTTCGTGTTTTTTAAATTTATTCTTGGGATGTGAGTGTCACTGGCAAGGCCACCATTTACTGCCCATCCCTAATGATCCTTGAGAAGGTGGTGGTGACCCGCCGTCTTGGACTGTTGCATTCCATGTGATGTAGGTATACTCACAGTGCTGTTAGGAAGGGAGTTCCAGGATTTTGATCCAGCAACTATGAAGGAACAGTGATATGTTTCCAAGTCAGGATGGTGTGTGATTTGGAGGGGAGCTTGCAGATTGTGGTGTTCACGTGAATCTGCTGGCTTTGTGCTTCTAGGTGGTAGAGGTTGCGTGTTTGGAAGGAGCCTTGGTGAGTTGCTGCAGTGCATCTTGTAGATGGTACACACTGCTGATACTGTGAATCGGTGGTGGGGGGAGTGAATGTTGAATGTGGTGGATGGGGTGCCAGTCAAGCTTTGTCCTGGATGGTGTCTGTAATATACTTGTTCCTTTGGTATGTGAACTATTCTAGACTCTTGACTACAAGTAATATCCAAAGAAAACGTGGGTTTTTATTATAACATCTAGAATATATCCAGCAACTGCACGAGCACATCTACACACATCTTACTTTGTTAGGCTACACCCACAGCTCCCTGGTCATGTGACATGACATAATTTCCTCCAGTGACCTTCATTACAGCCTCTTAAGGTGGTCCTCTCTTAAGGTCATCCCACTTCCCACAACAGTGTCAAGCTTCTTGAGTGTTGGAACTGCAACCGTTCAGGGAAGTGGAGAGTATTCCATCACACTCCTGACTTGTACCCTGTGGATAGTGAACAGGCTTTGGGGACTCAGGAGGTGAGTTTACCTTAAGTTGAGATCATTTCCTAGGTCGAAGGAATTATGTGTTGGAAGGATCTAAGATAAAAAGAGGAAAACAGTAAACAATGATCATGTTATAAATATGCTCCTTCCCTTTGCCAATGTGCTCCATTATTTGAGAGGTGGGAGAGAGAGAACAGGAAATTACTGGCCTATTCGTCTAATGTCTGGTACAGGGAAGTTACTAGAATCTGTTCGGGAGAATGAGTGAGTACCTGAAACATGAACTGATCAGAGAGAACCAGCATGGATTTGAAACAGCCAAGTCATGACTGTCTAACGTAGGTAGATTGTTTGAGCAGGTAACTAACAAGGCAGGTAAGGGAGTGTCTACGGTTGTTACTTAAGAGACTGTAAGCAAAAATAAGAGTACATGGAATTGGAGACAACTTATTGAGATTGGTAGGGGATTGATTAGGAGGTGGGGGACAGAGTGGGGTTAATGGGTATATTGCATCCAGTTGTCATGGTGTGACTAGTGATGTCCCCCAGGGA
The DNA here is from genome assembly GCF_036365525.1 of Heterodontus francisci. Classification (NCBI taxonomy): domain Eukaryota; kingdom Metazoa; phylum Chordata; class Chondrichthyes; order Heterodontiformes; family Heterodontidae; genus Heterodontus; species Heterodontus francisci. The sequence goes on along the minus strand of NC_090380.1, from coordinate 13,177,524 downwards.
CCTGTACTGGGGCCTCAGCTTTTCACTATAAAGGAGTTGGATGGAGGAGTAGAGAGCCATCTAAGTTTGCTCACCATGCCAAGTTAGGTGTCACAATTAATGTAGACGGGAGCAGGAAGTTGCAAAGGGACGTTAATAGATTAAGTGGGCAAAACTGGCAGATGGAGTTCAATGTGGGAAGTTGTAACCCAAGAAAGATAGATCAGTGAATTGTCTAAATGATGAGAAGCTAAGAACTGTGGAGGAACAGATATTTGGGGTTTATGTACAGAAATCACAAAGCGAGTGGACAGGTACAGAAATTTTTTTTAAAGGCTAATGGAATGTTACCTTATTTTTGCAAGTTCTCCCTGTGACCACGTGGGTTTCCGCCGGGTGCTCCGGTTTCCTCCCACAGCCAAAGACTTGCAGGTTGATAAGTAAATTGGCCATTGTAAATTGCCCCTAGGGTAGGTAGGTGATAGGAGAACTGAGGGAAGGTGGGGAATATGGGATTAATGTAGGATTAGTATAAATGGGTGGTTGATGGTCGGCACAGACTCGGTGGGCCGAAGGGCTTGTTTCAGTGCTGTCTCTCCCTCCCCCTCTGTCAAGGGAGCTGAAATACAAAGTAGTGGAAGCTATTTTATAGCTGTATAGAGCTCTGTTTAGACTGCATGTGGAGTACTGCATTCAGTTCTGGGCACCACACCTCAGGAAAGATATGTTTCCCGAAAATCACTGGAATGATGCTTGGGCCTCCAGGGTTAAATTATGAGGGCAGATGCACGGACTGGGCTTGTATTGCCTAGAGTATAGAACATTAGAGGGTGATTGAAGTATTTAAGATCACTACTGGATTTGATCGGGTAGATGCAGAAAAACTATTTCCCCTAGTTGGGGAATCCAGAACAAGGGGGCATAATCTTAAAATTACAGCTAGGTTCAGGGGTGATGTCAGAAAGCACTTCACACAAAGGGCAATGGTAATCAGAAACTTGCACCTTGCCCCCGCCCCCCCACTCCCCCAAGCCCCAGCCAAACAAAGCATTTGAGGCAAGGTCAATTGAAAATTTCAAATATGAGATTGATAGTTTTCATTAGGCAAGGGTATAAAAGGTTACAGAACCAAGGTGGGTAGATGTCATTAAGATGCAAATCAGCCATGAACTAATTGAATTGCAGAGCAGGGACTTAATGGCCTATTCCTGAGCTCCTGTGTTCCTATTAGTTGTCTAATTTCTGGCAGCCACTCGAATCTCTTTTGTTGAGCTGTCATCTTGCTAGGACGCTGATGTGAGTCATGGCGTATTGGAGAATGCGGCGACTGCAGGCACTCGAGCCTGCCCACCTAGACTTAAAGGATGTTTCAGGAGATGACCATTGCACAGTCATTGGCTTCTAGACTTCTGTTGGAGGACTGTGTTTGTCTGGAGGCTGGAAAGTCTCTTTCTTCACACAATTTTGTAAGCGCTTTTACAGGTATCCTCTCATGTCATATTGTTCAAAAGACAGTGAAAGTTATTCTCGTGATCTCATTAGCTCTACAAATCAATGGCACTGTAGTAATCAGCAGAGGCAGGATCCCACTGCTGCTCCAGGGGAATCTGCTTTGGAAGGGAGGTGTGGAGTCGGTCAGGTAATGTACCAGAGCCAAGAGACATTTCAGTGATGGCCTGGTTCAATCAGGCTCTCCTGCCCTTGGTGGTAGAGACTGATTGATTCCTGTAGGTTATCCACTAACGAAGCTTATAAGTAAGATTCGGCTAAGTGAGGTATTTTCACTGAGTGCTCTATAGAGGTAATTTAGCTGCAATGCAGCTGGTGCACACCAGGTGGCGACCAGTGCATGTACAGAAATGGTGAGCGAGACATTTTGGGATTTACAACCAAGCATTTAGAACGCAATGTGTGCGTATCAGAAACATAGAAAATAGGAGTAGGCCATTCGGCCCTTCAAGCCTGCTCTGCCATTCATTATGATCTTGGCTGATTATCCAACTCAGTAAACTGTTCCTGCTTTCGCCCCATACCCTTTGATCCCTTTAGACCCAAGAGCTGTATCTAACTCCTTGAAAACATACAATGTTTTGGCCTCAACTGTTCTCTGTGGTAGTGAATTCCACAGGCTCACCACTCTCTGGGTGAAGAAATTTCTCCTCATCTCAGTCCTGAAATGTTTACCCCATATCCTTAGAATATGACCCCTGGTTCTGGACACCCCCACCGTCAGGAACATCCTTCCTGCATCTACCTTGTCAAGTCCTGTTAGAATTTTATAGGTTTCTATGAGATCCACCCCTCACTCTTCTGAACTCCAGCGAATATAATCCTAACTGACTTAATCTCTCCTCATATGTCAGTCCCGCCATCCCAGGAATCAGTCTGGTAAACCTTCGCTGCACTCCCTGTATAGCAAGAACATCCTTCCTCAGATAAGGAGACCAAAACTGCACGCAATATTCCAAGTGTGGCCTCACCAAGGCCCTGTATAATTGCAGCAAAACATCCCTGCTCCTGTACTCGAATCCTCTCGCTATGAAGGCCAACATACCATTTGCCATTTTTACCGCCTGTTGGACCTGCATGCTTACCTTCAGCGACTGGTGTACGAGAACACCCAGGTCCCGTTGCATATTCCCCTCAGTTTATTGCTGTTCAGATAATAAACTGCCTTCCTGTTTTTGCTACCAAAGTGGATAACCTCACATTTATCCACATTATACTGCATCTGTCCTGCATTAGCCCATTCACTCAACTTGTTCAAATCACCCTGAAGCCTCTCGGCATCTTCCTCCCACCCAATTTTGTGTCATCTGCAAATTTGGAGATATTACATTTAGTTCCCTCATCTAAATCATTAATATGTATTGTGAATACCAGGGGTCCTAGCACCGATCCTTGCGGTACCCCGCTGGTTACTGCCTGCCATTCGGAAAAACTCTCCGCCTACTCTTTGTTTTCTGTCTGCCAACCAATTTTCTATCCATCGCAATACACTACCCCCAATCCCATGCGCTTTTTAAAATTATGCTTGTTTTGATATCTCATGGTTTATACATGCATGAATTCTATGTATTGCTATTTGACTATATTTATTCACTTTCTATTTTGTAAAATGCTTGCAAATAAAGGCCTCATCTGACTTGGAAGAATGTAAAAGTTCCAATAGCACTATTTCAGAGATGAATGTGGCAGTTCTCCCCGGGTCGTTATCATTATCTGGTCACTACCTCATTTGCTGTTTGTGGGACCTTGCTGTGTGTGAATTGGCTGCTACGTTTTTTACATTACATCAATTTTGAAAGTACTTCTGTAAAGCACTTCGGGATGTACTTGGAGATAGGCTAAGGTAATACCTCAATGGATGGTCTTTACCAAGGCGCACATTTACTTTGCTGATGAAGAGAATAGTGCAAACCTACACATTGTTATGATATTGGTGGACATAGTCTGTGCTGGTGACTTTGTCCAATGCACTGTGAATGAATGGGAAAATGCTAGATACTTATGGCACCCTGTCATGCAAGGAAACTTACAATAAATCTTTAACACACAAAAACAAAATACTGGAAATATTCAGGTCAGACAGCATCTGTGGAGAGAAAGAGTTAATGTTTCAGGTCTGTGACCTTTTGTCAGAACTGAAAAATGTTTGAAATGCAACAGGTTTTGTGGAAGGGGCAAGAAAAACAAAAGCGAAGATCTGAAGGTGTGAGGGCAGGACAGATTAAATGATAAAAGGTTTCATGGTACAAAGCCAAAGGGAATGGTAATAAACGAAGTAAAGAAACAAAAAATGTGTCTGGATGGGGTGTGAATGGCAGGATCGCAGCCAACCAAACACAGGTAAAGAAAGAAAAGGGGATATTAATGCACCGGCAAGAAAAAAAAAGAGGGCAGAGGTTACGATCTAAAATTATTGAACGCAATGTTGACTCCGGAAGGCTGTAAAGTCCCCAGTCGAAAGATGAGGTGCTGTTCCTCGAGTTTGTGTTGAGCTTCATTTGAACACTAGCAGGCCAAGGGCACAAAGGTCAGAGTGGAAGCAAGGTGGAGAATTAAAATGACAAGCGACGGGAAGTTTGGGGTTGTACTTGTGAACTGAATGGAGGTTCCGCAAAGTGATCTCCCAGTCTGTGTTTGCTCTCCCCAGTGTAGAGGAGGCCACATCATGAACGGCGAATACAGTGTACAAAATTGGAAAAAGTACAGTAAATCACTGCTTCACTTGGAATGAGTGTTTGGGCCTTGGATGATGAGAAGGAAAGAGGTAAAAGGGCAGTATTTCTTTTCCTGCACTTGCATGGAAAGGTGCCATAGGAAAGAGGGGTGGGATGTTGGGAGGTGACTGGGGAGTGGACTAAGGTGTTCTGGAGGGAATGGTTTCTTCGGAGTGCTGGAAGGGGAAGCTGTTTGGTATCACGCTGGAGGTGGTGGAAATGGCGGAGGCTGATTCATTGAAGACAGAGGCTAGTGGGGTCAAAAGCGAGGACAAAGGGAACCCTACCATGGTTCTGGGAAGGGGTGAGAGCAGAGGTGTGTGAAATAGATCTGACATGGTTGAGAGCCCTGTCAACAATGGGGGAGGGTGGAATCCTCAGTTGAGGAAAAGGGAAGACATATCAGAAGCGCTAGTATGGAAAGTTGCATCGTCTGAACAGATGCGACAGAGAAATGAAATAGAATCCTCACAGGAAGTGGGATGTGAGGGAGTATAGTCCAGGTAGCTGTGGGAGTCTCTGGGCTTATATGGAATATTTGTTAGCCTATCCCCAAAAATGGAGACAGAAGTCAAGGAAGAGAAGAGTTGGAAATGGACCATGCGAAGGTGAGAGAAGGGTGGAAATTGGAAATAAAGTCAGTGAAACTTGCTAGTTCAGGGTGAGAGCAGGAAGTGGCACTGATAGTCATCAGCGTACCGGAGAACAGGTGAGGGAGGGTCCTGAGAAGGACTGGAACAAGGAATATTCCACAAAAGGCAGAGATAGCTAGGCCCCATGTGAGTACCCATAGCAACACCTTTTATTTGGAGGAACTGAGTGGAATTGAAGGAGAATTTGTTCAATGTGACTGTCACTGTATTAACTTGGATATGTGGCCATCAGCCCATTCGCATCCCATTTTTAGATTCAATCAGGAAAAATATTAGTCTTGCATCTCTGTTTCTTTCTGCTCCTTAAGGTTATGAAAAATCTCGAATGTATTGACATCAGTGTTGAGAGATAATTCTACAGAATAGATCATCAGCTTCCATACACATGCCAAAGTGAGTGCGAGGAGGAGTGTGGGATGTAGAGACTGTAGGGTGAATTTTACAAGGTGATATGGCCTCTTGCATGTGAGGCATGTAGAGTGGGGAATCAGACCTGGAGGTCAGTGTGCCTCATTTGCAGCACTGCTGATTTTTCTAGTCACTGAAATGGACCATAAAATTAGAGATGCTGCAAGTTTGATGCACTGACATCCACACGCAGTTTTCTGATCTGCGACGCAGGGCCACTCCCTTGCAGATGATGTCTTTGTGTAAAGTTGAATTGGAACTGCTTTTCAAGAGCTCAAATTTGAATGGATGGCTATGACAAAGACTGGCTCCTTGAGAGTATTGTGCTATTGCCAGTTTATGGCCCATTTATGTTACAGAACAGCTTCCATTAAATATGCAGCCCAGTTTTCTGGCTGTCTGCCAATAGTTCAGCAGTGTAAGTGAGGCAACAGCACATAACTGAATTCAGATCCCCAGCATAGACAGTTGTAAGACTGAAGTCAATACATCTGGTAATTTGTGGGCAGGCACTCGGGGGGGGGGGGGGGGGGGGGGGGAAACACATGAAGCTGCTAGTGTGTTGTAAAAACCCATCATGGCATATACTTCAGTGTAAGAAGTTAGGGAATAATGCAGATGAGCTGAGAACACAGATTGACACACAAGTGTGATTTAGCTATTACTGAGATGTGGCTGAAAGAAGGGCAGGAATGGCAGTTCAACATTCCTGGTTACAGGGTCTTCACCCGAAATAGAGAGGGGGTTAAAAAAAGGAGCGGGGGATCGCAATATTGATTAAAGAAACAATTATAGCTGTGAGAAGGGATAATGCGGTAGAAGGATCATCAAATGAGGCCATATGGATTGAACTAAAGAACTGAAAAGGGACAATCTCACTAATGGGAGTGTACTATGGACCACAAACAGTCAAAAGGCAATAGAAGAGCAAATCTTTCGGAAAATCTCTGAAGCATAAAAACAATAGGGCAGTAATAGTGAGGGATTTCTAATATTTACTGGGTTAGAATTAATGTGAAAGGCACAGAGGGAACAGAATTCTGAAAATGTATTCTGGAGAACAACATTTAGCCAGTAAGTAGCAAGCCCAACAAGAGAGGGGCGGTTCTGGATTTAGTTTTAGGGAATAAATCTGGGCAGGTGGAAGGGCTATCAGTTGGGGAGCACTTTGGTGGAAGTGGTCATGATTCAGTTAGATTTAGGGTAGTTATGGAAAAGAACAAAGATAGGCCAGGAATAAAAGTTCTCAATTGGGGAATAGCTAATTTTACCAAGCTGAGATGTGATTTAGCCAAAGTGGACTGGAAACAGCTACTTGAAGGTAACTCCGTGCCAGATCAGCGGGAGGCATTGAAGGAAGAGATAGTGAGGGTTCCGAACAAGTATGTTTCCCTTAAAGAAAAAGGGTGGGGCTAACAAATCCGGAGTCTCCCTGGATGGCCAGGGGTTTAAAGGAGAGGATAAAGGAAAAAAAGGGAAGCTAATGACGGATACCAAGGACAAAATACTGAAGAAAACCTAGAGGAGTATAAAAAGTGTAGGGGTAAAAAAGAAATTAGGAAAGCAAAGAGAGGACATGAAAACATATTTGCAAGTAAAATCAAGGAAAGCCAAAGTATGTGTGTATGCATGTGTATATCTAAATCTAAGTGATAACTAAAGAGTAGAGCCCACCTCCATAAATTTGCCCAGGCATGCGCCATGGAGAGGTCACTCCATAGGCTTCACAAACCACTGACCACCTCCAGGCGCGTATCCATTGTCTCTCGAGATAAGGAGGCCCAAAAGAAAGAAAGAAAGAAAAGAGCCTGTTACAGACCATAAGGATAACCTGTGTGTGGAGGCAGAGGATGTGGGTATGGTTCTTCATGAATACTTTGTGTTTGTTTTCACAGAGCGGAACGATACAGGCATTGCTATCAGGGAGGAGGAGTGTGAAATAGTAGATGAAATTAAGATAGTAAAAGAGGAAGTATTAAGAGGTTTAACATCTTCGACAGTCAATTAAAACCCTAGGTGCGGATGAAATGCATTCTAGGCTGTTAAGAGAAGTAGCGGAGGCTCTGATCATTTTTCAATCCTCTCCGAATATAGGTTTAGTGCCAGCTAATGTACCATTGCTTAAAAAGGGGAAAGGGGTAGCCTGAGTAATTACAGGCCAGTCAGCCTAACCTCAGTGGTGGGAAAATTATTGGAAAAATTTCTGAGGGACAGGATAAATTTTCATTTAGAGGATTCAGTCAGCATGGATTGTTCAAGAAAGGTCATGTCTAACTAACTTGATGGAATTTTTTGAGGTGGCAGCAAGGAGAGTTGATGAGAGTAGTCTGTATGAATTTTAGCAAGGGTTTTGATGAGGTCCCATGTGGCAGACTGGTCACAAAAGTAAAAGCCCATGGGATCCAAGCAAAGTGCAAGTTGGATCCAAAATTGGCTCAGAGGCAGGAAGCAAAGGGTAATGATCAATAGGTGTTTTTGTGACTGGAAGGCTATTCCCATGGGGTTCCAAAGGTCCCTTGATTTTTGTGATATATATCAAGACTTGAACTTGAATGTAGGGGGTATGATTAAGATGTTTATAAACAAGATGTTTGGCCTTGTCGGTTGATAATGAAGTAAGCTGTCACCTGCACAAGATACCAGTGGTCTGGTTAGGCGAGCGGAATAGTGGCAAATGGAGTTCAATCTGGAGAAGTGTGAGGTTAACACATTTGGGGAAGGCTAATAAGGCAAAGGGATACACAATAGATGGTAGGATACTGCAAAGTTACAGGAACAGAGACACCTCGGAATGTATGTCCACAAATCCCTGAAGGTGGTTGCACAGGTAGATAAGGTGGTCAAGAAGGCATATGGGATACTTGCCTTTATTAGCCAAGGCATAGAATATGAGAGCTCTGAGGTTATACTGGAACGATATGCAACACTACAGCTAGAGTATTGCGTGCAGTTCTGGTCACTGCATTATAAAAAAAAATGTGATTGCACTGGAGAAGATGCAGAGGAGATTTACAAGAATGCTGCCTGGACTGGAGAGGAAAGATTGGATAGGCTAGGGTTGTTTTCTTTGAAATAGAATAGGCTGAGGGGAGACCTAATTGAAGTGTATAAAATTGAGGGGTCACAATAGAGTGGATAGGAAGGCCCTATTGTCTTGGTTGAGGGGGTCCATAACCAGGGGGCTTAGTTTCAGGGTAGGAAGTTTATAGGGGATTCAAGGGGAAATTTTTTCACCCAGAGTGTGGTGGAGATCTGAAATTCACTGCCTGAAAGGGTGGTAGAGGCAGAAGCCCTCATAATGTTAAAGTACTTGGATATTCAGTTGAAGTGCCGTAACCAATAAGGCTACTGACCAACAGCTGGAAAGTAGGATTAGGCTGGATGGCTCCTTGTCGGCTGGTGCGGACATGTTGGGCTGAATGGGCTCCTTCTGTGATGTAAATTTCTTTGATTCTGTTCTGTGATTCACTAATGTCCTTCAGTGTTGGCATCTTCCACACCCCTATCTGGTCTGACCTGCCTCCAGTCCCATGCTACCTGGTTGGCTCATAATGTCCTCTGCAGAGGGCTAACAGGCCACTCAGTTTTACAAACAGTTGCTTAAAAAGGCCCATCATCACCCCCTCAGCACGAATAGAGCTGGGCAATCAATATGGCCTTGCCAGCAGTGCCTGCATTTCAAGAAATGAAATGAAATCAAGTGCTAGATGATCTAGGATCAGCTCTGATTATGTTACAGAACTGCACTGTGCTGGGTGATTTGGGATTGGCCTCGGTTATGTTTGAGTCGCAGGGTGCTGGGGTCCTTGGGTCAGGCTGGTACATAGTTAGGAGTGAATGGCCCAGGGAGTCCTTAAGAATGACTCCAGACCCCATGAAGTTGCATAGCCTCAGGCCAGTTATGGACACAAAAACCTCCGGCTGCTTACCACCTATTGTCCTCCTTCATAACATAAATAGGAGCAGGAGTAGGCCATTCAGCCCTTCGAGCCCAGTCCGCCATTCAATTTCACCATGGCTGATATACTTCAACACCGTTTTCTTGCACTATCCCTGTGTTTTTAATATGTAGAAATTTAATGATCTCCATCTTGAACATAATCAACAACTGAGCCTCCACAGCCCTCTGGGGCAGAGAATTCCACAGATTCACCACCCTCTGAGTGAAGAAATTCCTCATCTCAGTCATAAATGACCTGCCCCTCATTCTGAGACTGTGTCCCCTGGTTCTAGACTCCCAGCCAGGGGAAACATCCTTCCTGCATCTACCCTGTTGGGCCCTTTAAGAATTGTATATGTTGGAATGAGATCACCTCTCATTCTTAACACCAGAGAATAAAGGCCCAGTCTATTTAATCCTTCCTCATCGGACAATTCCTCCATCCCAGGAATTAGTTTGGTGAACCTTTGTTTCACTCCCTCTATGGCATGTATATCTTTCCTTGGGTAAGGAGACCAAAACTGCACACAATACTCCAGGTGTGGTCTCACCAAGGCTCTCTATATTGCAGTAAGTCATCTTTACTCACTACTCATCCTCTTGTAATAAAGGCCAATGTAACATTTACCTTAATTGCTTGCTGTACCTGCATGTTAGCTTTCAGTGACTCATGTACAAGGACACCCAGGTCCCTCTGAAGTTCAACACTTACCAGCCCCTCTCAATTTAAGAAATACTCTTTGTTTTTCCTACAAAAGTGGATAACCTCACATTTCTCCACATTGTATTCCATCTGCTAAACTTTTGCCTACTCCCTTAGCCTCTTCAAATCCCCTTAAAGCGTCTTTGCTTCCTCCTCACAACTCACATTTCCACCTAGTTTTGTGTGGTCTGCAAATTTGGAAATATTACATTTAATCCCCACATCCAAATCATTGATATAGATTGTGAAAGCTGGGGCCCAAGCACTGATCCTTGCGATACCCCACTTGTCACAGCCTGCCAACCTGAAAATGGCCCATTTATTCCTACTCTCTGTTTTCTGTCCGTTAACCAATTCTCAATCCATGCCAGTATATTCCCCCGAATCCCATGTACTGTAATTTTAGCAAAAGTTTACTGAAAATCTAAATATAGCACATCCACTGGTTCCCCCTCATTCATTCTGCTAGTTACATCTTCAAAAAAACTCCCATCAGGTTTGTTAAACATGATTTCCCTTTTATAAATCCATGTTGACTCTGCCCAATCCTGCCATTATTTTCTAAGTCCTGTTATCACATCCTTTATTATAGATTCTAGCATTTTCTCTACGACTGATAGACTAACAGGTCTGTAATTCCCCATTTCCCCTCTCCTTTCTTAAATAGTGGGGTTGCAATTGTCTCCTTCTAATCCGCAGGAACCATTCCAGAGTCTGTAGGATTTTGAAAGATGGCAAATGCATCTGCTATCTTTACAGCCATCTCTGAACACACTGCGATGTAGATCATAGGGTCCAGGGGATTTATCTACTTTAAGTCCCATTGATTTCTCTTTTTTTACTAATATTCATATCTTGCAGTTCCTTGTTTACAGTAGTCCCTTGATTCTCTGTTATTTCTGGGAGGTTTTTAGTATTTTCCTCTGTGAAGACAGACATGAAGTATTTGTTTAGTGTCTCTGCGATTTCCTTATTCCCCATTATAAATACTTCTGACTCCACTTGTAATGGATCCACATTTGTTTTTGCTAATCTTTTCCTTTTACATATCTATAGATGCTTTTACAGGCCGTTTTTATGTTTCACACTAGTTTGCTCTCATTCTGTTTTCTCTGTCTTAATCTTTTGCTTGGTCCTCCTTTGCAGAATTCTAAAATGCTTCCAATCTTCAGGCTTACCTTTTTTGGGCAACTTTATGCGCCTCTTCCTTTGATCTAATACAATCCTTGATTTCTTTCGCTAGCACAGTTGGAACACTTTCCTTGTAGGGTTTTTGTGCATTAAAGGAATGTATTTTGTTGTAAACTATGCATTAGTTCTTTAAATGTCAGCCATTGCCTATCTACCATCATACCTTTTAATGTAGTTTCCCAATCCACTATAGCCAATTTGCCCCTCATACCTTCATACATTACTTAGCTTAAATTTAAGACCCTAGTTTCTGATTGAGCCACATCACTTTCAAACGTAATGTAAAATTCTATCATATTACGGTCACTCTTTCCTCATCTTGATCTTTAGAGCTAAGGTCATGTTTCACTACAGTACTAATGCCCTCTTTAATTAACAGAGTTACTCGACCACCTTTTCCCAGCTTCCTGTCCTTCTTGAATGTCACGTACGCTTAGATATTCAGGTCCCAGCTCTGGTATCCGTGCAGCCATATTTACGTAATGAGTATCAGGACATGCATATAAATTTCTATTTGAGCGGACAATTCATCTGTTTTAATGCAAATGCTGCGTGCATTCAGATACAGAGCCCTTAACTCAGTTTTTTTTTACCGTCTTTGTAAACTTTGGCCCTATCTGCTGGCACACTAAGATTGCGATCACTGTCCCTTCCTGTCATATTCTGATTATCATTGCCTTTATTGCTACCATGATCTATTGCCTTGTCATTTCATTTCAATTTGCTCAAACTTCCCCTGCATGATCCTTTTCTTCCTCCCCCCCACCCCCCCTCATTCAGTTTAAAGCTCTTTCTACTTCCCTAGTTATACGACTCGCTAGAACACTGGTCTTGGCACAGTTCAGGTGAAGTCCATCCCAACAGTATAGCCTCCACTTTCCCCCGGTACTGGTGCCAGTGGCCCATGAACCAGAACCCACTTCTCCCGCACCAATCTTTGAGCCACGCATTCATCTCTCCAATCTTATTTACCCTATGCCAATTTGCATGTGACTCGGGTATTAATCCAGAGATTGTTACCTTTGAGGTTCTGCTTTTTAATTTAGTGCCTAGCTGCTCATACTCCCTATTCAGAAGCTCTTTGCTAGTCCTGTCTGTCGTTGGTACCTACATGGGCCTTTAGCTGATGAATAAGTACTCTTCCATGCTGAATACCAATTGGAAGAAGCACTGAGAGTAGCAAGAGTGCAAAATCTACTCTGGATATGGGACTTTAGTATCTTTCACCAAGAGTGGCTTGATAGCATCATTACTGACTGGCTGGCTGAGTCCTGAAGGACATAGCTGCCAGATTGGGCCTGCAGCAGGTGGTGAGAAAGCCAACACAAGGAAGAATCCTACTTGAACTCGTCCTCGCCAATGTACTGGTCAAAGATGCATTTGCCCACGATGGTGTTCGAGGAGTGATCACCAAAGGGTCCTTGTGGAGACAAAGTCTCATCTTCAGAGCGAGGACAGCCTCCATTGTATTGTGTGGCATTGCCATCGTGCTTAATGCGATAGATTCAGAACAAATCTAGCCGCTCAAAATTGGGCATCCAACACTCATTGCAGCCCTGGTCTAAACAAGGGCCAAAGAGCTGAATCCAGAGGTGAGAGTGACTGCCCCTGACAACAAGGCTGCATTTGACTGGCATTAAAGAGGCCGAGTAAAATTGAAGCCAATGGGAGTAAGGATGAAAACTGTCCACAGGCTAGAGTCATACCTAGCACAAAGGAAGATGGTTGTGGTTGTTGGAGGTGAGTCATCTCAGCCGTGGGCATCACAGCAGGAGTTCTTCAGGGTAATGTCCTAGGTCCAACCATCTTCAGCTGCTTCATCAATGACCTTCCCTCCATCATAAGGTCAGAAGTGAGTGCTTGTGGAGGGACGGCAGATATTATGAATGAAAGTCAGCATAGATTTATTAAAAGAAAATTGTGTTTGACATGATCAAGTTCTTTGATAAAGTAACAGAGAGGGTTGATGTGTATATGGACTTTAAAAGGCATTTGATAAAGTATCCATTATAGGCTTGTTAGCAACAGTAAATCCATTCAGATTAAGGGGACAGTGGCAGCATGGATACAAAATTGACTAAGGGACAGAAAGCAGAGACTAGTGGTGAATGGTTGTTTTCAGACTGAAGTGAAGTAAACAGTGGTCCCCAGACGTTGATGTTCAGACAGTTGCTATTTTTCATGGCTATTAATGACCTTGACTTGGGTATGCAGGGCATAATTTTAAAGCTTGCAGATATTATGAAACTCAGAAATATAGTAAACAATAAGCATAGGTTAGTAACATAAGGACGACATAGACTGACATGGTAAAATGGACAGACACATGGCAGATTAAATTTAGTGCAGAAAGCTGAAGCAATACATTTTGATAGGAAGACAGGAGAGCCAATATGAACTAAATGGTACAATTTACAGCGGGTGCCGGAATAGGGAGACCTAAGGTGTGTGTGTGTATATATACACAAATCTTTGACGGTGGTAGGACAACTTGAAAACATATTAAAAAAGCATATAGGATTCTTGCCTTTATTAATAGAAAAATAGAGTACAAAAACAAGAACACAATGATAAATCCATATAAATCACTGGAGTATCGTGTTCAGTCTGGGCACCACACTTTAAGAAGGATGTCCAGGCCTTGGAGAGGACGCAGAAGGTATTTGCTAGAATGGTACCAGTGATGAGGGACTTCGGTTATGTAGAGGGACTGGAGCAGCTGTAGTTGTTTTCCTTAGACCAGAGAAGGTTAAGAGGAGTTTTGATAAGGGTGTTGAAAATCAAGAATGGTGTTGATAGAGTAAATAAGGAGAGACTGCAGTGGCAGAAGGATCAGTAACTAGAGGACACTGATTTAAGGTGATTAGCAAAAGAACCATAAGGAAACTTTTCCTTTTACACAGTGAGTTGTTATGATCTGGGATGCACTGCTTGAAAGAGTGATGGAAACCGATTCAGTAGTAATGTTAGAAAGGGAATTGGATAAATTCTGGAAGGGGGGAAAAGAATCCAGGGCTAGGGGAAAGAGCAGGGAAGTGGGATTAATTGGATGGCTTTACCAAAAAGCTAGCATGGGCACGATAGGCCAAATGGCAGCCTCCTGTGCTGTATCATTCTATGATTCTATAATGATTACACAGTGATCAGTTCCGCTGAAACTCGTAATGAAGCATTCTGTGCCTGCATGCATCAAGATCTGAACAACACTCGGGCTTGGGCTGGTAAGTGGCAAGTAACATTCACACGACACAAGTGCCTGGCAATGACTATCAAGAGAAATTCTAACCACCTACCCATGACATTCATTGGGATTACCATTGCTGAATCACCCACCAGCAACAGCCTGGGGTTCATCAGTGGCCAGAAACTGGACCAGCCATACACGCACACTGTGTCTACAAGGTCAGGTCAGAGGCTGGGAATTCTGTGATGAGTAACTCACTTCTTGATTCCCTAAAGCTTGTCCACCATCTACAGTTTACAAGTCAGGAATGTGATGGAGTACTCTCCAGTTGCATAGCTGAGGGCAGCTCCAACAACAGTTAACAATCTTAGCAACATCCAGGACAAAGCAACCCACTTGATTGTCACCCCATCCACCACCTTAAACATTCACTCCCTCCATAATTGGCGCATCATGGCTGCAGTCTGTACCATTTACAACATACACAGCAGCAACCCCTGACCTCTCATCATCCAGAAGAACAAGGGTAGCAGGCGCTTAGGAATATCACGACCTGCAAGTTCCTGTCTAAGTCTCACACCATACTGATTTGGAACTATATCACCATTCCTTCATCGTTGAGTCAAAATTCTAGAACTCTCTATCTAACAGCAATCTTGCGTGTACCTGTACCAAACAGACCGCAGTAGTTCAAGGCAGCTCACCACCACCTTCTCGAGCAATTATTGATGGGCAAGAAACACTGACCTTGCTAGCGACTATCACATCCCATGCACAAATGAGAGAGAGAATCACTATTCCTCCTTCATTGCTGAGTCAAAATACTGGAAGCCCTACCTAACAATATTGAGCATATCTTCACCATACAGCTGTTCTAGAAGGCTACTCACCACCACCACCACCTCGAGGGCGATTATGGATGAACAATAAATGCTGGCCTTGTCAGCGATGTCCGCATCCATGAGTAAATGAATAAATAAAATGACAACTGCATTGTAATATTACAGAGGCAGCAATCATGTAATATAAATGGGCTATATTATGGTGGTGCTGGTCTTATAATATAAATGAGTTGCATTACCCTGGAAACAGTTCTGTAATATAAAAGGGTCATTAACTTGCCCACAATAGTTTTTACTTGGGCATGTTTGCCACTCATCGGTGCACTGTTTCCTTTACATGCATTCTCAGATGTGGAGGCTCTGAAATAGTTGCATATTCACAGACAGCAGGCTCCTCTTGAGATTTCAAACAGCAGCTCACTTTAATGCTTAGTAGGATTGTGTGGGGAGCTGCCAGCATGGAGCTAATTGTTCTTACAGATGGGTATTTTCAGTTGCCTGTTTTGTGGGTTCCGATGTGTTGCTGTCAATCTCTAGTGGATAAACCTTCCTACAGGTCAGTAATCGGTCGTCAAAAATCAGATGCTTGAAATCCTATGAAATCCCTAAATCGTCAAAAACATTCTGTCATGAAAAGAAATTGCCTAATAACTTCTGTTTTGCTCCATAGGGTAATTGTGCAAACTTGACAGAAGCACTAGCGATGTATGAAGAGCAGCTGAACAAGCTCTACTGTCCTGTGGAATATTCAAAGAAAGTTGTGTGTGTTCCCTCTTATGCGGAATTGTATCCTTTTTCAAATTACATGGTGCATTTACCTTTGGAAATAATTTAAATGTTTGAGCTTTTTGTTTTGAGGTAACTGCTCCCTAAAAGAGTATTGGTGTAGGTAATTCTGCCATCTGATGTCCCCAGCAGTGAGTAAAGTTTATAGGGAGTATGTCTTGGGATGGAAAGTTGCTGAGGGCTGATTGGAATCTGATATATGCTTTAACAGTCAAGAGTTGGAGGTGTGTGTCCAGGTAGTGGTGATTGAGATGGGGAGGGAGGGATCTGAAGTAGAGAGTCATGAATTGACCCAGTTCTGCAACTTATTGAATTTAAAATTCTCATCCTTGTGTTCAGATATCTCTATGGCCCTTACCCTTCCTGATTCTGCACTCTCCTCCAACCCTACGTGCCTCCGAGAATTCCTCCATTTCTCCAATTGTGCCCTCTTGTACATTTCCCTGATTTCCACCATCCCACCATTGGCGGCCATGCCTTCAGATGTCTAGGTCTTAAGCTCTGAAATTCCCTCCATGAACCTCCATCTCTTTACTTGTTCTCCTTTAGGATGCTGCTTAAAACCTACCACTTTGTCGAAGTATTTGATTACCAGTTACGACCAAGTGAGAAGGGGTCCAGGGGTTTCCTCTCAGCTTTTGCCTGGTTTAACTGCAACAGGGTTTAATTTTAGAAACAGTGTTTTAGCTCCCCCTCAGTGAATCCTTGTTCACTGCTCCAATTGTAAGGCAAAGAAATCAGACAGGTTTTCTTATATTTAAACAAGAAAGGTGGCAGTTTATTAATCTTCAACTTTAATCCGGTTGACGACCACAAATATGCGACATGACCATGCCAGCATGCATATGCAATAAACACACTCAGACAGAAAAAGTAGAAAAGAATAAAGGGGGAAAGCCTGAGGTAATATCGGGATTATAATTACAGTCCTTTAAGTTCAATGTGGAGTCTTTGGTTGCCAGTAATCCTACTGTTCGTTGGGGCCCTGTTCATGCTTCAACCTGTTTCAGTGTTGGAGTCTGTTCTCTCTTGATTTACGTGTCTTCTGTGGGTCCGGTGACTTGGGAGAAAGCGAGAGACACAGCCAGGAGAGAGGCTTCCATGTTCCAGCTTCAGTTGCAAACTCCGTCTCAATTCAAATCTCCTCTGTTCCTTTCTCATTCAAAAGCCTGGACCAGCCAGATAGTCATGTGACCAGCTGGTTTAACCAGTTCTGTCTCTGTGGATTGTATCATCTTAGCACTCCCTGGAATGTGCTTCCTTACACCCTCAATGTCCGGCGATCAAAATCCATTTGGGTTAATTGGATCAGGGAGTAGTTCTTTGTCTCCACAAGCATCGTCTCTCAGTATGCAAATGTCCTCCAGTCAAAGGTCTGGTGATCTCTAACAAATCATTTCTTCACTGCAGCAACTGTTTAAAATTAATGCTCATATGACGAAATGGCAGGTGGGGGTCTGCATGACACCATCCTAATATCTCCTCCTGTGACTTGGTGTTAGATTTTATCTGCTCCTGTGAAGTGCCTTCAGATATTTTACTATGCTAAGGGCAGTATGTAGGTGAAAGTTGTTGAGCCACATTACTTTGAAATTTAAAGGTAAAGGTGGTACAAATGCTCTTTTCAGGTCTTCAAAACCATCTTTATCAATGGAATCATATGATTTTACACTAGTTCTAGAAAGCCTCAGTCTAAACTTTATCTGGGGGATGGGGGGGTGCGGTGGGTGTGGGGAAGGGTGAGGAAGGGCAGAAGACAGTTGCAGTTACAAAGACTAGTAAGCATAGAGGAACTTCTAGGCAGTAACTATCACAACATAAGGTTAAAGATATAGATCCAGAAGGGCATAAGTAAGGCAAAGTCCAAAGAAATAAATTGGGAAAAAGCTGATTTTAATTGGTGAGTTATGGAACTGAGGAAAACAAACTGGAAAAATTTACTCTCAAAGGAAGAAATGGCAATGGGGAACATCAATTGGGTCTAGGAGACACACATCCCACTAAAAAGCAAGAACAAGCTAGCCAATTATGACATCCGAAATGAATAAAGAAATAAGAGCAAAATTGAAACAAAAAACATACAATAAGTACACTGACAACAGAGAGGATGACGAAAGGGTTAGGAAAGAAGGCAAAGAGAAACTAATTTAAACTATCAAGGGATGCAAGAATTCTGCAGATACACAAATAACAAAAATCGGGATAATGATACGACTAAGGGGATACAATAAACTCCCGAGTAATGGCAGAAATATTAAATTACTTTGCCTTGGTATTTATGCGAGAGGCTAACAAGGGCAAGATATTAGAGATCACAAGATATAAGAACGTTTAAGATAGAAAGGCAGGAGATAGTAAATAATAACTTAGGATAAAACCCCTGATCCTGATGATTGCATCCAACCATTTAAGAGGTTAAGGAAGAGATGGCAGAGATGTTGTGTGTGTATGTAATAAAAATTCATTAGATAAAGGAATAATGCTAGAGGACTGGCAGACAGCTAAGCTGATTCCTATATTTAAAAGGGAGATGGAACAAGGCTAGGGAACTATTGACCAATTAGCTTAAGGTTGGTGTTAGGACAGATAATAGAATCCTTACTTAAAGATGTAATAAAACACACAGAAACTGGCAATATAATAGTCATCATGGATTTCAAAGGGACATTTATGCGTGACCAACCTTATTGATTTCTTTGACAAAATAACAGGATAAATAAAAGTAATGTAGTAGATATAATATACTTGGAGCTTCATAAGGTACCTCACAGTAGACTCATGACTAAGGTCAAGACATGTGGAATAAGGGGAAAAGTAGCAGAATGGATAGCAAGCTGGCTGCAAAATAGAAAAGAATGACTAGAGATTAAAGTTAGTGACTCATACTGGCAAAAGGTGGGAAGTGGTGTACCACAAGAATCGATGCTGAGATCACTATTCACCAATATCAGCAACTTAATTTACATAGCACCTTTAACATAGCAAAATGTCCCAATGCGCTTAACGAGCGTCATCAATAAAAATTTAAAGCTTGGTCAAAGAGGTAGATTTTAAGAAGCATCTTAAAAGCTGGAGAGGTTTAGGGAGGGAATTCCAGAGCTTAGGGCCAAGGCAGCTGAAAGCATACCTGCCACTGGGGGAGTGATTAAAATTCGGGATGCTCAAGAGACCAGAATTGGGGTGCAGAGATCTTGGAGGCTTTAAGGGCTGCAGGAGGTTACAAAGAGAGAAGGGTGAGGGCGTGGAACAATTTGAAAACGAGGATGAGGATTTGAAAATTGAGTGTTAGGACTGGGAACCAGTGTAGTTCAGCAAGTAAATGGTACTTGGTGTGAGTTAAGATATGGACAGCAGAGTTTAGGATGAGCACAAGTTTATGTAGGATGGAAGATGGGAGGCTGACTAGGAGAGCATTGGAATAGTTAAGTATAGAGGTAAAGTATAGGTGGTGAGATAGAGCTGAGTACCATCAGTGTACATATGGAACCTGATGTGTTTTCAGATGATATTACTGAGGGACATCATGAGAAATTGATGGCAGCCAAATCCTTGGGGGACCTCAAAGGTAGCGGTGCAGGAGTGGGAAGAAAATCCATTGCAGTGATTGTCTCACTATGATTTGACAGATAAAAATGGAACCAGACAAGGGAAGTCTAATGATGTGGGGGAGGCATTTGAGCAGGATGCTGTGGCTAATGGTGTCAAAGGCTGCAGATAGGTTGAGAAGGATGAAGAGGGGGAGTTTACCATGGTCAGTCACAAGATGTAATTTGTGACTTTGATCAGGGCCATTTCATAACCGTGGTGGGGGCGGAAGTGTTTGGCAGAATTCAAACATGGAATTGTTGAAAAGATGGGCGTGGGTTTGGGAGGCAACAGTACGCTCAAGCTAGTTGGAGAGGAAAAGGAGGTTGTAGATGGGGCCAGTAGTTTGAAAGGACAGGGTTCGAGGGAAATATTCCCTCTAATTTTTGTTTGTTGTATGTGGCTGGATTGTTGCATTGCACTGTCCCTTTTAAGATTGATGTGCGACTACGCATGTGTGCATTTTAAAGGGAATGTTGCTTGTGTGGGGCCTGGTTTCTGCGTGATCGTGCACCTGCACAGATTAGAGGGAACATTGCTCAAGAGTGGGGTTTTTTTGAAAAGAGGGGTAATGGTGACAGATTTGAAGGGGAGGGAGGAGGGGAAGGAGCCATTAACGTCGGCCATCATGGCCAGGAAAGAAAGTTGGATGGGATTAGGGTTGAGGAATAGGGTCGAGGAACTTGGTCTTGGAGGCAAGGTGAGCTCGGAGAGAGCATGACAGGAAATTGGATAGAATCTAGCTTGGGCAGCAGGGGAATATTAGGGGGGCGTTTGATCTGGTGGGCTGGGGAAAGCAGCAAAGGCAGCTGATCGGGTGGTCTCACTCTTTGTGACGAAAAAAGGTCCATGAGCTGCTCGCACTTGTTATTGAAGGATAATGCATTTGCATAAACGGCTCTGGAACTGAAGTACACTTTCAAAAGATCTGAGGGTATTGATACACAAATCACTAAAAGTCGGGATACTGCTAATGCCATAAAAATACGAACAAAGCCCAAAGGTCATTTCTAGAGGGTTAGAATTGAGAAGCAGAGAAGTTATGTTGAACTTGTAGAACCGTGGTTAGACCACATTTGGGGTACAGTGCACAGTTCTGGTCTCCATATTATAAAAAGGATATAAATGCCCTGGAAAGGGTGCAACAAAGATTTACTGGGATACCAGAACTGTAAGGGTACAACTATTGGGAAAGACTGAATAGGCCGGGACACACTTTAGAAAAGAGAAGGCTGAGGGATGACCTGATAGAGGTCTTTGCGATTATGGAGGGGTTTGATAGGGTAGATGTATAGAAAATGTATCCGCTTGCAGGGGGAGTTGCGAATGAGAGGCCATAAATAGAAAATAGCAATAAATCCAATAAAGAATTGAAGAGAAACTTCTTTACCGGAGTGTGGAACTCTCTACCACATGGAGTCATTGAGGTGAGTGGATTAGATGCAGTTAAGGTGAAAGTAGATAAGTATATGAGGGAGAAAAGAATAGAAGGATATGTTGGGTTAGGTGAAGTAGGATGGGAGTAGGCTCATATGGAACATAAACACTGGTATGAACCTGTAGGGCTGAATGGCCTGTTTGTGTGTTGCAAATGCTATGTAACACTGTGTAAAAAAGAACTTTGCTATTCTGCTGCTGTGACGCCGAGAAAGCAAAGGCATTCCCGACAGGGCTAAATGCCTGAAGCCCTCAGTAGAGTAGTGTTGAAGAGAATTGAAGAAAAAATAGTTTTTATAATAATTCTATTGAGGCTGATTAGAAACAGAGCTGAGTAACTTGGACTCTGAAGGAATGTACGTGGAAATAAATAAGGGCTACAACATGGAACCAGGCCATTTGGCCCAAATAGTCTGTCAGCATTTACTCTCCACACAAGCAAATAATCTAATGACATTATGCACCCTGTTCCCACATCCATTTTCTTCCATCTACCTGTCCAGTCTAATCTTGAATGTTGCTGCTTATATGATCCCATTGCAAAGATGTTCATGACTCTACTTCAGGTAAAGTTATGCTGATTAGGTCCTATAAAGAATATATAAAGGAACTCATTGTATTACATAGTGGAAATACTTCGCATGTAGTGTTTGTCAGCCCTGCTACTTGTGAAGTATGTGATATCTTGATGT
This sequence comes from Heterodontus francisci, assembly GCF_036365525.1. NCBI lineage: Eukaryota > Metazoa > Chordata > Chondrichthyes > Heterodontiformes > Heterodontidae > Heterodontus > Heterodontus francisci. The sequence continues at coordinate 13,155,901 of NC_090380.1, read as the reverse complement.
CAGAGCTGGGTTTGGAACTAGTTATATTTTCATATGTTGTCATGACTTATTCATGAACCGTTGGCATTGAGCTTGGTTTGATGACATGCTTTGGTGGTTTGCTGCATCAATGTTGACCTTCCCTGGATCTGAATGGCGGCAGGAATGTAACTTAGAGTAAACTGCCTACTAATCTGAAGCTGATTTTTTTTAAACTTGGAACTCACCTTTGATATTAGTGTTAGCTTTGGCTTGTATTGTGAGTGAGCCTAGGTCCTTTGTTTTCGATCAGCCTTATTTGATTTGGCAAGAAGATGGAGTAGTTCTTGCAGCTCACATCAGGTTTTCTCCCCAAGGTAATTTTTCCAAGTTATTTCTAAATTGTGAAATTCTTCCCTCATGTTAACCATTACCGCATCAATTGTAGAAATATATAGAAGCTGCAACAGGGAATAGAGTGTTCGCTCCAACAAGTCCTTGCCAGCATTTATCCTCATGATCAAATGGTTCTAATGATGCTTACCCACCCTGTTCCAAAATGTTAGTCATACCTTTTCCTTAATCCACCTATCCCATCTAACCTTGAATGTTGACCCTTTCTTCCTCAACTGCTCACCCTGTAAGTGAATTCCACAGCCTCAGAACTCTCTAGAAGTTTTTCCAGCCCTCTGTTCTAAATCTCATATTTATCTTGTATGTACGGCTGCTCATTGTCGATCCCTCAACTGCTGAGAGCAGTCTGCTTCTATCTACCCTGTCTCATCTTTTCATTATTTTAAATACTTGTGCCATATCACCATGTAATCTGTGTTCTAACAAAATTAAACCTGGCTTTTTTTTTTAAGCCTTTGTATTTGTATTTTGTACCAAGTACATCTTAGTGAATGTGTTTTGTACACTCTCTAAATGTGATAAGGTTAGGAGAGTGCGACAGAGTGGCTGCTTGCAGAGCCATTATTCTGTCACCAAGCTGGAACTCAAAGCAGATATTGGTGTGCTATGGTACAGTGACTCCAAAGCAAACAACTCCTTGGCTGATGAAGTATGCTTTTTCATTGCAGCCATGTTGAATGGTAGAAATTGTAAAGGCTCATTTAAAAGCTATTTCACATACTCCACTAGTTATTCTTTCATTCTGTTTTGAATCTCTAACAATATAGGGATTGCTGTTACCTGTGTAAGGCAATCATGGATAGTTACAGAAAATACCCAAGACGTTGACCTTTATATCTAGAGGACTAGAACACGAGGGAATAGAAGCAATGTTATAGCTATACAATGCCTTGGTTAGATCACACCTGTAATACTAAGTTCAGTTCTGAGAAGTGCACCATAGGAGCAATTTATTGACTTTGGACGGAGTTCAGAATGATACCTGGACTCCAATAGTTAAATTATGAGGAGAGATTATACAAACTGGGGTTGTATTCTTGAATTTAGAAGATTAAAAGGTGATTTGATCAAAGTATTCAAAATATTAAGGAGAACAGATAAGGTAGATAGAGAAACTATTTCCATGGGTTGGGGAATCTGGGACGAGAGGACGTAGTCTAAAGGTTAGAGCCAGACCTTTCAGGAGCGAAGTTAGAAAACGCTTTGACATGCAAAGGTTGGTAAAAGTTTGTAACGCTTCTGCAAATGCAGTTGACAGAGATTGCTAGAGTTTTGTTATGCAACAGTATTGAGGGATGTGGGGCAAAGACGGGTTTATGGAGTTAAGTGATAAACCAGCCATTATCGATTGAATGACAGAATTGGCTTAAGGGGCTAAATGGCTGCCTCCTGTTCCTATGCCCCTCAGAAAGCTACAGGACATGTACCAAGCATTCTTAAATTTGGCAAAATTGTCCTGGTAGTGAGTGTTGGTGCTGCTTTGCTAGGGCTGCTATGTTAGGGTTTTTTTTTTTGAGAAGTGGGAAGAGGTCAGCTTTGGGCTAAAAAATAATTGTAATGGCATAGTCCAGGAGCATTTTCACAGGAATGGGAGGTCCTATATGTTGGTGACCCTGATGTTGCAAACAGATATTTTATTTCTGCACCCTGAATGGCTGTCCCAACTCAACAAATTCCATTGACTCCACAATAGCTTTGCAGTTACCTACAAAGCAAAGAGTAAATTTGCCTGTTCCATCTTCCTGGCAGGGGTCAGAATTAGGACTTGGCTGCAATCTAGGTCTTTCCTACCCATGCTTCTGTAGGAGTGTGTAAATTTGCTCCCAAATTCCTCCTTGTTTAAGGGGGAATTCTGGGATCAGTCATGATCCCACAGATGGTAGCTTCACGCCATTGGCTCCTCAGCCAAGCACATACACCAAATGTCTGAACCTGTGGTTCCTCTCGTACTGAGCAGGATTACTATTGCAGCAACAGATCATCAGCACTTGTGTGTTTTTAACAAGTGAAATTACTCCGAGCCACCCCCAGCCCAGATTCCTTCCATCCGTCTTCTAGTTTCTCTCTCATCTTCCCCTTATGGCTTCTCCAAGCTCATTTTCGTGAGACCCACCACCTTCTTCATAGGCCTCAATCTTATTAATCTGAATCTCCCAGGTTGTGAGCGTTGTCCCATCCCAAATCTATTCCCATCTTTCCTCCAACTTCATGTTTGAATTTCTCCAATTAGGTTTCCACCACTGCCACAACACTGAACAGCCCTGATCAAAGTCAAAAATATCCCCTGTGACTGATGCACTCACTGCTTGATCTCTTGCATCAGCCTTTGACAAGATCAACTTTGCTGTCATCCTCCAACAACTCTGTTCTGTTGTCCAACTCAGAGCCTTGCATGGTTCCACTCTTAGCGATCATTGGTAGCCAGAGCATTTCTAGTGGCTCCTCTTCCAACTCCTTCAACATTACCTCAAGTTCTCCAGGGATCCATCCTTGTTCCCCTCTTCCTCTTCTGCACACTACCTTTTGCTGATATCAGATTGCATGGTCAGCTTCTACATGTACACTGCTGTCTCCACCACCTCCCTCAGCCCTTCCACTGCCTCTGAAACATCACCCATCTCCACCACAGCCTCAGCACATCTGCTCAAATCCTCATCCACAGCTTTGTCACCTCCAGATTCCACTATTCTAATACCCTCCAGGCCGGCCTCGTATTCTCCACCCTTTCAGTTCATCCGAATCTCTGCTGCCCGTGTATTAACCTGTACCAAACTTTGCTCACTCATTATTCTTTTTAAAATATTTCTTTCATGGGATGTGGGCATCTCTGGCTAGGCCAGCATTTATTGTCCATCCCTAATTGCCCTAGAGAAGGTGGTGGTGAGCTGCTGCCTTGAACCGCTGCAGTCCATGTGGGGTTGGTGCACCCACAGTGCTGTTCGGAAGGGAATTCCAGGATTTTGACCCAGCGACAGTGAAGGAACGGCAATATAGTTCCAAGTCAAGATGGTGTGTGGCTTGGGGGGGACCTTGCAGGTGATGGTGTTCCTATGTATCTGCTGCCCTTGTCCTTCTAGGTGGTAGCGGTCGTGGGTTTGGAAGGTACTGCCGAAGAAGCATTGCTGTAGTGCATCTTGTAGATGGTACAAACTGCTGCCACTGTGTGCTGGTGGTGGAGGGAGTGAATGTGGGGTGTCATTCAATTGGGCTGCTTTGTCCTGGATGGTGTTGAGCTTCTTGAGTGTTGTTGGAGCTGCACCCATCCAGGTAAGTGGAGAGTATTCCATCTCACACCTGAATTGTGCCTTGTAGATGGTGGACAGGCATTGGGGAGTCAGGAGATAAGTACCTCGCCACAGGATTCCTAGCCTCTGACCTGATCTTGTATCCACGGTATTTATATGGCTCCAGTTCAGTTTCTGGTCAGTGATAACTCCCAGGATATTGATAGTGGGGGGAGCCAGTAATGGTAATGCCATTGAATGTCAAGGGGAGATGGTTAGATCCTTGTGTTCATTGACCTATTTGTGTTCTCAACAGCATCAAATTGTATTTATATAGCACCTTTAACGTAGTAAAATGTCCCATGGCACTTCTTGGGAGTGTTCTCAAATAAAATTTGACATTGCGCTGCATAGGGAGGTATTATGATAGATGACCAAAAGTTTAGTCAGAGGTGGGTTTTTCAAGAGCCTCTCAAAGGAGGAAACAGGGTGGAGTGATTTAGGGGGGAATTCCAGAGTTCAAGGTCTTGGCAGCTGAAGGAGCAATTAAGATCGGGGATGCACAAAATGCCTGAATTGGAGCAGCGCAGATATCTTGGAGGGTTGTTGGTCTGGTGACGATTACAGAGATAGGGAGGGGTGAGGTCATGGAGTGATTTGCAAATATGGGTGAGAATTTTAGAATTGAGGCATTACTCAATGCCTCCAATTTAAAATTTGTATTTTTGCCTTTAAATTTCTCTATGGCCTCGACCCTATTCTAATTCTGTAACCTCTGCAGAACTCTGTTTCTCCAGCATTTTCCTCTTGTGCATCCCACCCCCTACCTTCACCATCACTGGTCATGTCTTCATCTGTCTTGGCCCCAAACTCTGGCATGTCCTTACTCTCCATCTCTTAGTTTAAGACTCTGTAATGATGACCAAGCTTTTGGTCATCTGCACGCCGATTGCCTCCTTTCGCTCATCATCCATTTTTGCACTTCTGTGAAGTGCTTTGGGATGTTTTTATACCTTAAGGTTGTTCAATAAATGCAAGTCATTATTGCAATGTAGCTAAATGAGTCCATACATCCAAACAGCACCCCACATACTACTACCATCCTGCTTTAAACACACCCACTGTACAGTTTTTTTTTACTTGTTATTCATCAGGATATTGCTAAGAGTCTTGCAGGCCCCCACCTGCCAAGAATGAGGCACATTGGTTTTGTCATGAACATTGATTTTGAACTGTTGCTGGAGTGAGGAAATGACTTATTGAACAGATCAGCCGTGGTTGGGAAAAAATTTGTATACTAACAGACAGTGCTTGTGCAGACAAAGGACCATTCCCTGACACATTCAACCCACAATGGATATTGATAACCAGGTAGTGAGGGGGTGGGGAAACGCATTCCGGGGCCTGCTGGGGTGATGCAATCCACAGGGGCCACAACTGGTTGGACTAGCTAGTCACATGACTAACTGGCTGTTCCAGGGTTTTGAACAGAGAGCTTGAACTCAGACTGCTTGCTCCTGGACTGAGAAGATCTTTCCTGTCTGTTCCCATCTCTTTCTCACAAGCCTCTGAATCCACTGAAAACATATGAACCCCAGGAGAGAAAAGTCTGCTACGTCGAACAAGGTTTAAGAAGAATACTGGGCCCCAACAAAAAGCAAGATCTACCTACAATCAAGCACCCTACAGTGAGCTCAAAGAACCGTAACAGAAACTCTTCAGATATTGCCTCAAACTTTTCCACTTTATTTTTCTTCTCTC